>NC_052155.1:6102088-6386752 GCF_902713615.1 Scyliorhinus canicula | reverse complement strand
CCTCACAGAAAGTATTTCCCACCGTGCCTAGTATTGTTAGCAGAGTTGGGTGCAGAACATTGGGCCCCCTCATCGAAGCCATTGACATGTATTGCAAATGGCTGAGGTCTCCACAATCTCCAAAATGACCCCTTTATCCCAATTCCTTTGTCAGACATGGGGCCGGATTGTTGGTTGTGAGGCTGCCCCACTACCGCTGCTAGCCAGGATGGTGACTGCCCCACTACCGCTGCTAGCCAGGATGGTGACTGCCCCACTACCGCTGCTAGCCAGGACAGAGACTGCCCCACTACCGCTGCTAGCCAGGATGGTGACTGCCCCACTACCGCTGCTAGCCAGGATGGTGACTGCCCCACTACCGCTGCTAGCCAGGACGGAGACTGCCCCACTACTGCTGCTAGCCAGGACAGAGACTGCCCCACTCCCGCTGCTAGCCAGGATGGTGACTGCCCCACTACCGCTGCTAGCCAGGACGGTGACTGCCCCACTACCGCTGCTAGCCAGGATGGTGACTGCCCCACTACCGCTGCTAGCCAGGATGGTGACTGCCCCACTACCGCTGCTAGCCAGGACAGAGACTGCCCCACTACCGCTGCTAGCCAGGACAGAGACTGCCCCACTACCGCTGCTAGCCAGGACAGAGACTGCCCCACTACCGCTGCTAGCCAGGATGGTGACTGCCCCACTACCGCTGCTAGCCAGGACAGAGACTGCCCCACTCCCGCTGCTAGCCAGGATGGTGACTGCCCCACTACCGCTGCTAGCCAGGACGGTGACTGCCCCACTACCGCTGCTAGCCAGGATGGTGACTGCCCCACTACCGCTGCTAGCCAGGACGGAGACTGCCCCACTACCGCTGCTAGCCAGGACAGAGACTGCCCCACTACCGCTGCTAGCCAGGACAGAGACTGCCCCACTACCGCTGCTAGCCAGGACAGAGACTGCCCCACTACCGCTGCTAGCCAGGACAGAGACTGCCCCACTACCGCTGCTAGCCAGGACAGAGACTGCCCCACTCCCGCTGCTAGCCAGGACGGAGACTGCCCCCCTACCGCTGCTAGCCAGGACGGAGACTGCCCCACTACCGCTGCTAGCCAGGACGGTGTCTGCCCCACTACCGCTGCTAGCCAGGACAGAGACTGCCCCACTACCGCTGCTAGCCAGGACAGAGACTGCCCCACTACCGCTGCTAGCCAGGACAGAGACTGCCCCACTACCGCTGCTAGCCAGGACGGTGACTGCCCCACTACCGCTGCTAGCCAGGACAGAGACTGCCCCACTACCGCTGCTAGCCAGGACAGAGACTGCCCCACTACCGCTGCTAGCCAGGACAGAGACTGCCCCACTACCGCTGCTAGCCAGGATGGTGACTGCCCCACTACCGCTGCTAGCCAGGACAGAGACTGCCCCACTACCGCTGCTAGCCAGGACGGTGTCTGCCCCACTACCGCTGCTAGCCAGGACGGAGACTGCCCCACTACCGCTGCTAGCCAGGACAGAGACTGCCCCACTACCGCTGCTAGCCAGGACAGAGACTGCCCCACTACCGCTGCTAGCCAGGACAGAGACTGCCCCACTGCCTCTGCTAGCCAGGACAGAGACTGCCCCACTACCGCTGCTAGCCAGGACAGAGACTGCCCCACTACCGCTGCTAGCCAGGACAGAGACTGCCCCACTACCGCTGCTAGCCAGGACAGAGACTGCCCCACTACCGCTGCTAGCCAGGATGGTGACTGCCCCACTACCGCTGCTAGCCAGGACAGAGACTGCCCCACTACCGCTGCTAGCCAGGACGGTGTCTGCCCCACTACCGCTGCTAGCCAGGACGGTGACTGCCCCACTACCGCTGCTAGCCAGGACGGTGACTGCCCCACTACCGCTGCTAGCCAGGACAGAGACTGCCCCACTACCGCTGCTAGCCAGGACAGAGACTGCCCCACTACCGCTGCTAGCCAGGATGGTGACTGCCCCACTACCGCTGCTAGCCAGGATGGTGACTGCCCCACTACCGCTGCTAGCCAGGACGGAGACTGCCCCACTACCGCTGCTAGCCAGGACAGAGACTGCCCCACTACCGCTGCTAGCCAGGACAGAGACTGCCCCACTACCGCTGCTAGCCAGGACAGAGACTGCCCCACTACCGCTGCTAGCCAGGACAGAGACTGCCCCACTACCGCTGCTAGCCAGGACAGAGACTGCCCCACTCCCGCTGCTAGCCAGGACGGAGACTGCCCCACTACCGCTGCTAGCCAGGACAGAGACTGCCCCACTACCGCTGCTAGCCAGGACGGAGACTGCCCCACTACCGCTGCTAGCCAGGACGGAGACTGCCCCACTACCGCTGCTAGCCAGGACAGAGACTGCCCCACTACCGCTGCTAGCCAGGACAGAGACTGCCCCACTACCGCTGCTAGCCAGGACGGTGACTGCCCCACTACCGCTGCTAGCCAGGACAGAGACTGCCCCACTACCGCTGCTAGCCAGGACGGTGTCTGCCCCACTACCGCTGCTAGCCAGGACAGAGACTGCCCCACTACCGCTGCTAGCCAGGACAGAGACTGCCCCACTACCGCTGCTAGCCAGGACAGAGACTGCCCCACTACCGCTGCTAGCCAGGACAGAGACTGCCCCACTACCGCTGCTAGCCAGGATGGTGACTGCCCCACTACCGCTGCTAGCCAGGACGGTGACTGCCCCACTACCGCTGCTAGCCAGGACAGAGACTGCCCCACTACCGCTGCTAGCCAGGACGGAGACTGCCCCACTACCGCTGCTAGCCAGGACAGAGACTGCCCCACTACCGCTGCTAGCCAGGACGGTGACTGCCCCACTACCGCTGCTAGCCAGGACGGTGACTGCCCCACTACCGCTGCTAGCCAGGACGGTGACTGCCCCACTACCGCTGCTAGCCAGGACGGTGACTGCCCCACTACCGCTGCTAGCCAGGACGGAGAATTTGCCACGCCGTTCGCTGGCGGCGTAATTCACAAATCCCGTCAGTTGTCGATGGTTAGGTGGGGTTACTGGGTTACGGGGATAGGGTGGAGGTGCGGGCCTAGTTAGGGTGCTCTTTCCAAGGACTGGTGCAGACTCGATGGGCCGAATGGCCTCCCTCTGTACTGTAAATTCTATAATTCTATGAAAAGAGGCGAGAGAGAGGTCGAGAGCTTTCTCCAGAGCGTCCGGGCCCAGACAGCTGAACTGACTCTGGAACATTTTTCTTTGACTTGGGTGGGTTAGAACAATGTATGTAGAGACTAATCATGATAAGACCCTCCATGCTCGAATCCCTGACCACCTTACCCACATGCGTTGCCACTTTCAGTGATCGGTGGATATGGGTGGGGGGGGGGTTCTTAGGGCAATGATAGGCTCTGCCCCTCCCAATCCTTCCACTTTGCAGTTGATGAACTAGCTGGTAATGGTGTGCTTTTGCAACCTGCCATGAAGGTGGCTCGCATGAGTGAGCTACGCTGCCTCGCTCTCTGAATCCTTCTCCCCTTTCCCCCCTGGGGAAGTGGCGCTTGTCCGCTTGCTACACAGCTCCACACCTTGCGATGAACGAGCTAGATTCACCTCATGTAGAGGAGCTGTTCATGCAGAATGGCCCAGGTGACTCATCCTCCAGCTAATACTGTTGGATTAATGAAAACAGGTCCCAACTATTTGCGTTGCTGCTGTGCTAATGAGTATGTTGGAAATACGTCAAAACTCTCAATGTTTTAATTAGGAATGTTTTAAGAGTAAGACCTGGATTATCCATTAGCTGGAATCTTGCATATCACAGGGACCGTTTGTGTCAAGAGAGCAGCGAGCTGCCTTGGTTTGGGAGATTATTGTTTATCCATGGGTTTTTGCTTTTGCTGCTAATTTGTGTGCTCGGAAGCAAATGTGTCTGTATTTTTCCATGTTCTTTTCATGGCATGTGGGGGCCATTGACAAGGCCAGCATTTGTTACCCACCCCTTGAACCGCATGTTTGTTCGGTCATTTCAGGGGGTAGTTATGAGGCCCTCCAAGCCTGTGCCGACCATGGTATCTGCCTAAACTAAAACCGGCTGCACTTACGGAGTCTGTATCCTTCCATTCCCACCCTATTCATATATTCGTCTAGATGCCCCTTAAATGCCGCTATCGAACCAGCTCCCACCACCTCCCCAGGCTGCGCGTTCCACATATTTACCACCCTCTGTGTAAAAGAACCTGCCTTGCACATCTGTTCTAAACTTTTCCCCACGCACTTTAAACCTATGTCCCCCAGTACTTGACTCTCCTCCCCTAGGAAAGAGCATCTGACTATCCACTCTGTGCATGCCACTCATAATCTTGTGGACCTCTATCAGCTCACCTCTCAACCTCTGTCGTTCCAGTGGGAACAGACCGAGTTTATATAACCTCTCCTCATAGCTAATGCCCTCCACACCAGGCAACATCCTAGTAAACCACTTCTGTACATTCGCCAAAGCATCCACATCCTTCTGGTAGTGCGGCGACCAGAATTGTACACAATATTCCAAATGAGGCCTAACTAAGGTGCTGGACAGCTGCAATGTGACTTGCCAATTGTTTATTCAGTGCCCCGACCGATGGAGGCTAGTATGCCTTCTTGACCACCTTACCCACATGCGTTGCCACTTTCAGTGATCGGTGGATATGTATGCCCGGATCTCTCTGCCTGGCAGTACTCACAAGAGTTCTGCCATTTACTGTGTAATTCCTACACTGCGGTGGGTTGAGTTACATGTAGGCCAGACCAGGTAAGGACGGCAGATTTCTTTCGTGCTAGTGAACTAGACCGGTGTGGGTGGAGAAGATTACAGAGGTATGAAAGGCAAGGCTGAGACCTGCTGTGCTTTTATAATATGAAAAGAATAATCTTTATTGTCACAAGTAGTCTTACATTAACACTGCAATGAAGTTACTGTGTAAAGCTCCTAGTCGCCACACTCCGGCGCCTGTTCGGGTACACAGAGGGAGAATTCAGAATGTCCAATTCACCTCACAAGCACGTCTTTCGGGACTTGTGGGAGGAAACCGGAGCGCCCGGAGGAAACCTATGCAGGCACGGGGAGAACGTGCAGACTCCGCACAGACAGTGACCCAAGCCGGGAATCGAACCCGGGTCTGTGAAGCAACAGCGCTAACCACTGTGCTACCGTCGATACCATTTCAATCCCAGATTTATAAATTTAATTAAATTTCGCCAGCTGTCGGGATGAGGGCAGAAAGAATCCAGCCCGGATTTATAGAGTCACGCAAGTGATTTTATTCGTAACAACAGGACCAGTAGTTCACGACTGAATCACACACACACTCTCTCACTGGGGGAGCTCATTTTCCTCAAGTAACGTGGGGTAACCAATTGTCCCCAGCCAATAGGATGTGGGCAGGTGGGACTGGAACCAGTGTCTCCAGAACATTAGTCTCGTTGAATAGTCCAGCACTCCGCCACCACCTGCCCGTGAAATAGTTCAGCATCGGCAAAAGCAAAATGATGGTTGCGTGGGGGCTGTTTATGATCAATGGTTTGAAGCTGCCCCTGGGCCTACCTGATTACCACCGTCCTGATTTTGTGTAAATCAATGCACGTTTGCTGGATTAGCCTACAGTGACCACCAGGAACAGGTACAAGAGGGGGAGGGGGTGGGGTGGAAAGCAGTTTGGTTTGCGTGATCGCTCTTGCGTGTCACCCTCGCCACCCACCGCGCACCTGAGCTCACCCAAGCTACTGCCCGTCACGTTGTCCACCGCTCACTCTGCTCGCTCGCCCGCATCAGTTTAGCTCCTCGCTCAGCATCACCTAGTTTAAAGAAAAATTCTCAACCTGGTTTTCAAATCTCTTCAATGGCTTTGCCTCCCTGCTCCCTGTAATCTCCTCCAGCCCCCACAATACGGGCAGCACGGTAGCACAATTGGATAGCGCTGTGGCTTCACAGCGCCAGGGCCCCAGGTTCGGTTCCCGGCTTGGGTCACTGTCTGTGCGGAGTCTGCACGTTCTCCTCGTGTCTGCGTGGGTTTCCTCCGGGTGCTCCGGTTTCCTCCCGCAGCCCAAAGACGGGCAGGTGAAGTGGATTGGCCGTGATAAATTGCCCTTAGTGACCAAAAAGGTTCGGAGGGGTTATTGGGTTACGGGGATAGGGTGGAAGTGAGGGCTTAAGCGGGTCGGTGCAGACTCGATGGGCCGAATGGCCTCCTTCTGCACTGTATGTTCTAATATCAGCCCTCCTCCAATTCTGCGCGTGCCCCCCCCCCCCCCCCCCCCCCCCCCCCATTTTGATCACTGCCCCAATGGTGTCTGCATCTCCATCTCATTGGGCCCTAGGCTCCAGTATTCTCTCCCTAATCTTCCCCCTCTCCCTCAGAAATGGCTCCTTTGGTGGGCTTCAGTGTCACATTTTGCTTTTGGGAACATTTCCTCGGTTAAATGCAGGCTGTTTGTTGTGACAAAGTCCCATTGATGCACGTCACCTTGTTGATCTGTTGGCTAGTTCGCTGTGCCTTCCTGGTTGTTTGAGTTTCTCTCCAGTTATTGGGAAAAATCCTTCTGGCCACACAGATGGTGGAGGAGCTAAGTGTGTCAGCTCGAACGGGTGATAGTCTGTGCATGCAGAAACCTGAGAGCGTTGGGAATTAAACTGTAATTTTAAATTGACAGCAAGAACAGATAGTGGCAAAAAGTAGGTGACTTTGAGCTGGGGGACACCACCATTGTGGGAGGGATTTGGGTTTTTAAACATTATTTTAATTTCAGTGCATGGAATTGAAGCAACAACCCTCTTGACATCTCAGTGGTATTGTGGATTGTGATTGCTCAGCAGTTACAGAACGAGAGGAATTGACTTGACTATTAGCTGTCGCCCAGCTTCACTTGACATTCATTTTAACCTAGCCAATTGTCAGGTTTCGGCCAGATTAACTCGATCTCCCTACAATATGTCCTTGGTTTCAATTCCCCATCGGTGGTCAGTCGGCTATCAATTGTACCAGTCCGCCACTGTCTCCACGACACCTCACGGACTACAGCGGTTCGAGGAGACCGTCACCTTCTCGCAGGGGGCAGTTAGGGATGGTCATTAAATGATGGCCTCACAAGCGACTCCCTATAAATAAATATTTCAAAAATGACCGGATAATTCGTTGTTAATGATATGGGTTGAAGCCTCATTTCGTTTGTTCTGTATTTCAACCCTTGAGGTAAAATTAAACAATCCATTCGCCTTTTTGATGACATTGAATAGAATGGCTGTCATAATTTCGGGAGGCCTATAACACAGAATCACGACAGTGCAGAAGGAGGCCATTCGGCCCATTCAGTCACCGAAACTTCGAAAAAGCTCCCTACCTCGGCCCATTCCCCCCCCCCCTAAAGCCCATGACCCCATCTAACTGCACATCTTTGGACTCGGGTATATATTCATTGTGAGAAAATATTTGATATTTGTGTTTGATATAATCTTTCCAGAATGTTATGTACAATTGGTGGGACCTGCCTCTTGTCCAATTCTTGCTGCATTTGGACATGGACTGCTTCAGTATATAAGGAGTCATAAATGGTGCTGAACGTTGTGCAGTCATCAGCGGCAGTGATGACCTGGAGCTGAGATGATTGGCCTCCAGCCGCCTGAACCACCTTCCTTTGTGCCGGGTATGACTCCAACCAGCGGAGAGATTTTCTCCCAATTCCCATTGTTACCTTTCTTTTCTATACTCTTTTATTCTGTCCTTTCTGTGGCTTTGTTCCAATTATGGCAATCAGTGAATTTATCCTTTCTATATTGTCTTAGAGTCGCCAGGTATCAAATGATACCACCACAGGTTTCAACCGGCTATCGATCAAAGAGCCAAACACCAGTTAGTTAGTTCAAGGTCAAGGGTACTTTATTTACGCACAATTAGTCATGCAACATAAACACTACTAGTTAGCTACACCTATCGACTAAGACAACCTGTGCTTAACTTCAGGCACCCGGCTTAGGTCAGAAAACAGTGGCCGCTGTTCGATTCTGGATCTATCAAGTCCGAAGGAGTAACTGCTGCTCAGCTGGGCTCATCCATCTGGCAGCGAGCGTTGAACTTGGACTTGCTTCTGGTGTTGCTGCGATTGGAGACGGCCGTGACCGGGGTACCAGGACCAAGAGAGAGCGAACATGTGGCGACCTTTATACTCGGGGGCTTTCGCACTCTTTTGGGCGGTCCTTCGGTTTGGACCCCACTAATTGGGTGATCCCTGATCACTCTGTTCGATTCCTAACCAATAAGTGGGCGGGGATCTGGATTGGTGGGTGTGTCCCAAGCGGTCACTGACCCCGTTGTTTACGCTTCCCTAGTACAGGGAGTGGCGCCGAAATGTCTGGGACCGTCCCGGTTGCTTGAGTACCAGTCCTTTGCTTTGGTGAAGATGGGCCATCAAATGCTAATCAGCCCCATTAAAATGCTAATTGGTCGGAGTTTCAATACCGTCTGGACTTCTTGCTGACAAATATGCAAATGAGCCTGCCTGAGTCTTGGCTTGTCCATTTTACCCAGCAGGCTTTGCGAGTTTCTCTGTACCGAGTTGGAAGCGACCACCCCAGATGGCTGCACCATTGACTCCAGTTTTGCTCGGGCTCCTTGATGCCACACTCTGTCAAATGCTGCCTTGATGTCTGAGGGCAGTCACTCTCGCCTCCCCTCTGGCATTCAGCTCTTTTGTCCATGTTTGATCCAAGGCTGTAATGAGGTCAGGAGCTGAGTGACCCTGGCGGAACCCAAACTGAGCCTCAGTGAGCATATCAGCTAAGCAATGACCTCGACAGCAGTGTTGGTGACGCCTTGCATCTCTTACGAACGATTTGAGAGTAGACTGGTGGGTGAGCATTGGCCAGGTATGATTTGTCCTGTTTTTATTGTGGACAGAACAGATCTGGGCAATTTTCTGAGCAGGTGCCGGCGCTGTAGCTGTACTGGAGCAGCTTGGCTAATGACGTGGCAGGTTTTGGAGGACACATCTTCAGTGCTATTGCTGGAATCATGCCAGGGCCCATAGCCTTTGCAGTATCCAGTGCCTTCAGCCGTTACTTGATATCATGTGGGGTGAATTGTATTGGCTGAAGACTGACATCTGGGGACCTCCACCATTACTTTTGGGGCAGCACGGTAGCATAGTGGTTAGCACAATTGATTCACAGCTCCAGGGTCCCAGGTTCGATTCCCGGCCTTGGGTCACTGTCTGTGCGGAGTCTGCACGTTCTCCCCGTGTCTGCGTGGGTTTCCTCCGGGGGCTCCGGTTTCCTCCCACAGTCCAAAGATTTTCAGGCCGTGCTAAATTGCCCCTTTAGTGTCCAAGGAGGTTGGGTGGGGTTACTGGGTTAAGGGGATAAAGAGGCTAGGGTGGAGGCGTGGGGCCTGGGTAGGGTGCTCTTTCCAAAGGGCCAGTCCAGACCCGATGGACTGAATGGCCTACTTCTGCACTATAAATTCTATGATTACTGAGGAGGGGGATAAAACAGTTAACTGTTTAATTGACCATCACCATTCACAACTGCATGTGGTGGGATTACATTCCTGTGTTGGAGCTTCACCAGGTTGACACCTCATTTTTCAGTATGCCTGATGTTCCTGGCATGCTCTCCTGCACTCTGCATTGAACCAGGGTTGATCCCCTGGCTGGGTGGTTATGGTAGAGTGGGGGATATGCCGGGCCAGGAAGTTACAGATTGTGGCTGAGCACAATTCTGCTGCTGCTGATGGCCCACAGCGCCTCATGGATGCCCAGTCCTGGGTTGCTGGATCTGTTCGAAGACCATCCCATGTAGTATGGTGGTCGTGCCACACAGCATTATGGAGGGTTATGGTGTTGAGGACCGGGTTCGGTCCCGGCCCCCAGGTCAGTGTAGAGTTTGCACATTCTCCCCGTGTTTGCGTGGGTCTCACCCCTACAACCAAAAGATGTGCAGGGGAGGTGGATTTGGTAAATTGGGAAACAAAAAAATTAGATACTCTAAATGTATTTTCAAAAATGGTACTTGGATATGCACCTTAAGTGCTGTGAGCTACAGGGCTATGGACCGGAAGGTGGGGTGAGAAAGGGCACCTGGGTGTCCTCGGACTAGCATGGACAAGGTGGGCTGAATGGCCTCCTTCTGTTCTGTAACCTCTCTCTGATTCTAAGGCAGCACAGTTTTACCAGGGTGGGTAGTGTCGCTCAAGGAGTTAAATGATGAGGATCAGTTGCTGTGTGTCCAGTTGTATTTCCTGAGTTTAGTAAATTGACTGGTGATCTAACTGAGGTGTTTGAAAATAATAAAGGCAAATAGACTGGATAGGACTTGAGATTCTTTTAAAGAAAGTATTTGTCCAGGAGATTTCCGTGTGCCTGGCTAGTCCACCATCTGTTGACCATCTTTCAACTGGGCGGGTTGCTTGGCCATTTCGGAAAGCCTTTCAGAGTCAACCACATCAGTCCAGACCGGGTAAGGACGGCAGATTTCCTTCTCTGAAGGACATTCGTGAACCAGATGGGTTTTTACGACAAACGGCTTCATGGTCGTCATTATTTCCAGATTTTTATTGAATTAGAATTTCACCATCTGCTGTGGTGGGATTTGAACCCAGGTCCCCAGAGCATTGTTACGTGTGTCTGGATTATTAGTCCAGTGAGAATGCCATTATGCCACCGCATTCTCGGGAAATCCAGCACAGGGAATGCATTCCTGAGTGTGCTCTCAAAGAATGAATTCCGAAGTAGCGGAAACTGCACATTCTTCCTCTTAAAAAGCTGTGAATGTTGAGGCAACTGAAAATTTCAGGCCTGGTGTTGACACCCTGGATTGCAGCTTGCGGTCTAAGCCGGTTCGACACTGGCTGGAGTCACACCGGACACAGGGGAAGATTGTTGTGATTGGAAGTCGATCATCTCAGTCCCAGGAATGAGGAGTTCCTAAGGTCATGGTCCAGGCCAACCATCTTCAGCTGCTTCATCAATAACCGTCAGAAATCACAAAGTTCAGGGTAATCCGCAACTCGTTAGCCACAGATAGAACATAGAACAGTACAGCACAGAACAGGCCCTTCGGCCCTCGATGTTGTGCCGAGCAATGATCACCCTACTCAAACCCACGTATCCACCCTATACCCGTAACCCAACAACCCCCCCTCCCTTAACCTTACTTTTTTTTAGGACACAACGGGCAATTTAACATGGCCAATCCACCTAACCCGCACATCTTTGGACTGTGGGAGGAAACCGGAGCACCCGGAGGAAACCCACGCACACACGGGGAGGACGTGCAGACTCCACACAGACAGTGACCCAGCCGGGAATCGAACCTGGGACCCTGGAGCTGTGAAGCATTTATGCTAACCACCATGCTACCGTGCTGCAAGATCTGGACAATATCCAGGCTTCGGCTGACAATTGGCACCATACAGGTGCCAGGCAATGACCATCTCCACCCAGAGAGAATCTAACCATCGCCCCTTGACATTCAATGGCATTGCCATTGCTGAATCCCCCACAATCTGCTTCTCTGGCACTCCCTCAGGGTCGAGGATGACTTGCTTTCACTCCGGAGAGGTGGGTTCTGCGTTGGCTGAATAGTCCAATCCTGGGTCCGCAGACCCTGCCACAGGTTTGGCAGGTGGTGTTTGATGATGTGGGGGGGGGGGGGGCAATCTGGATTCTGCGCTGGCTCTCCGCTGTTTACGCTTGGCCTCCGCGTGTTCCACCCTGTGACGCCCGAGGAGATTGCCGCCTTTACAGATGCTTCTTCTGCAGTTTGTGCGTTCTGAGGCACGCGATTCCCACGTGTCGTTGAAGATGTTGCATTTATTTAGGGCGGCTTTCAGAGTGTCCCGTGTAACGTTTCCTCTGCCCTCTGAGTGATCGCCTACCATTGCGGAGCTCGGAGCAGAGAACTTGTTTAGAGAGTCTTGTGTCGGGCATGCGGACAATGTGGCCCTCCCCTCGCAGCTGGTCGAGCGTGATCAGTGCCTCCATACTGGGGCTATTAACCTGGGAGAGGAGGCTTACGTTGGTACGCCGGTCCTGCCAGTGGATTTGCAGGATTTTGTGGGGGAAAAGTTAGTGATATCTCCTGAGGGATTTGGGGTATCTGCTGTGTCTTGTCCACGTTTCTGATGCATACAGGAGGGCGGGGGACCACGGCTGCTCTCCAGACCCCCTCTCTATCAACACCCTGGGGGGGTTACCATTGAACAGAAATGGAACTGGACCAGCCATATAAATATTGTGGCTACCAGAGCAGGCCAAAGGCTGGGAATTCTGTGGTGAAGAACTCACCCCCTCACTCCCCAAAGCCCGTCCACCATCAATGTCGTTGGCCTCAAAAAAAAACCTGGAACGAACTCCCTAACAGCACAGTGGGTGTACCTACACATCAGGGACCGCAGCGGTTCGAGAAGGCAGCTCACCACCAGCTTCCCAAGGGCCAGTTAGGATTGGGCAAAAGATGCTGGTCGAGCCGGCGATGCCCACATCCCATCAATGAATTTTATTAAAGTACGGAAGAGATCCCGGCTGACCGGCGGGAAGATAGAACCCTGCCCCCAGTGAACGGCGCACGGCCAAGAAACACATGGCTGGCGGAACGAAGAATCTCGGCCCCCCCCACTGTGCACACAACCATTCCCCTCCCTGCCCTGTCAGCTAATGAACGCACGTTTACGTCACATCTGCATTTTGCTTCAATTGTCAGAAATGTACGTTTCGGGTTCTGCGCACCCTGTAAGTCATCACAGAGATCCAGGCGAGAGCTGTGGCTATGTGGGTGCCCGGCGATTTTAAGATGCCCACATGTTGCTGGCCACGTGAACCGATGCTGGGGGCTGACACCTGTTTTGGGATGGGTTTTTTATCTGAATGATATTTTGATAAGTTCTTTTTAAATTTAGAGTACCCATAGGGGCTGGTTTAGCTCACTGGGCTAAATCGCTGGCTTTGACAGCAGACCAAGGCAGGCCAGCAGCACGGTTCGATTCCCGTACCAGCCTCCCCGGACAGGCGGCGGAATGTGGCGACTAGGGGCTTTTCACAGTAACTTCATTGAAGCCTACTCGTGACAATGAGCGATTTTCATTTCATTTTCATTTTTCATTTCATTTCTAATTAAGGGGCAATTTGGGTTGGCCAATCCACCTAACCTGCACGTCTTTTTGGGTTGTTGGGGGGGGGGGGGGGGGGGGGGGGGGGAGGAGGAGAGAGGGGGTGAAAACCACGCAAACACGGGGAGAATGTGCAAACATCACACGGGCAGTGACCCAGAGCCAGGATCGAACTGGGACCTCGGACGCCGTGAGGCAGCAGTGCTAACCCACTGGCGCCACCCGGCCCGCCCTGATAGTTTGATAAGTTGGCGTTATGTAAAGGTGTACAGGACCATTGCAGGTGGAGATGCAGATCAGCAATGATCTAACTGAACGGCACAACAGGCTCGAGGAGCTGAATTTACCTCCTCCTGTGCCTCCGTTTAATTTTCAATTAATTTTCAATTAAATTAACTTAATTTGACTATATCATTCCTCACCTCAGTTTTACATTATTTTATTTACTTTTAACTAAAGGCTAAATATAGCCGCGTAATTCTGTGCTGGTGCCTGTCTCTGGGTGAATGATCCAGAGGCCCAGGGTAAGGCTCCGGGAACCCCGGTTCGAATCCCAACAGAGCAATGGGGTGGAATTTGAATTCAATACAAATCGCCAATTAAAGGTCTAACGATGACCGTGGAACCGTTGTCGATTGCCGTAACCTCCTCCCTCCCTCAAAGCATTTTTAAAAATTTGTTCACAGGACATGGGCGTCGCAGGCTGGGCCAACATTTATTGCCCATCCCTAATTGCCCCTTGAGGGGGGAAATTACAGAGTCCACCACCTTCTTGTGGGTCTGGAGTCACATGTAGGCCAGACTGGGTAAGGACGGCAGATTTCCTTCCCTAAGGGACATTAGTGAACCAGATGGGGTTTTACCGCAATCGACAAAGGTTTCATGGTCATCTTTTAATTCCAGTTTTTTATTGGATTCAAATTTCGCCATCTGCAGTGGTGGGATTTCAACCTGGGTTCCCCAGATCATTACTCTGGGTCTCACTAGCCCAGTGACGATACAATTACGCCACTGCCTCTACAATTTGCGCCTCCCCAATTTACGACCAATGAAATACTTCAGGAAGAGTTGTCACTGTTGCAGTATGGGAAATGTAGCAGTCAGTGAGCACTCAGCAAGATCCCGCAAACAGCAATGTGACAATGGCCAGTGGTAGGTTCTCCTCGTGGCTTTGATTGAAGGATACCAAGGATAACTCCTTGGATAACAAGGACATCTAGCGTCAGGGTAGCACAGTGGTTAGCACTCTGGCTTCACAGCTCCAGGGTCCCAAGGTCGATTCCCGGCTTGGCTCACTGTCTGTGCGGAGTCTGCACGTTCTCCCCGTGTCTGCGCGGGTGCTCCGGTTTTCTCCCACAAGTCCCGAAAGATGTGCTGTTAGGTAATTGGACATTCTGAAATCTCCCTCTCTGTACCCGAACAGATGGTGGAATGTGGCGACTAGGGGCTTTTCACAGTAACTTCATTGCAGTGTTAATGTAAGCCGACTTGTGATAATAAAGATTAATATTATTAACTCCCCTGTTGTCGCTTGAGATTGTGCCATTGAATTGCCACATGCGGAGCTGAGGGCACAGACGTGGCTTCAGTTAACCTCTCATCGGAGAGTCAGTGCCGACGGCATTACAGCACTCCCTCTACAGTGCAGCACTCCTCCCACAGTGCAGCGTGCCCTCTACAGTGCAGCACTCCCCCCACAGTGCAGCGTGCCCTCTACAGTGCAGCACTCCCCCCACAGTGCAGCGTGCCCTCTACAGTGCAGCACTCCCCCCACAGTGCAGCGTGCCCTCTACAGTGCAGCACTCCCCCAACCGTGCAGCGTGCCCTCTACAGTGCAGCACTCCCCCAACCGTGCAGCTCCCTCCCCACAGTGCAGCTCCCTCCCGACAGTGCAGCTCCCTCCCGACAGTGCAGCTCCCTCCCGACAGTGCAGCTCCCTCCCGACAGTGCAGCTCCCTCCCGACAGTGCAGCACTCCCTCCCGACAGTGCAGCTCCCTCCCGACAGTGCGGCTCCCTCCCGACAGTGCAGCACTCCCCTCCCGACAGTCCAGCTCCCTCCCGACAGTGCAGCTCCCTCCCGACAGTGCAGCTCCCTCCCGACAGTGCAGCTCCCTCCCGACAGTGCAGCACTCCCTCCCGACAGTGCAGCTCCCTCCCGACAGTGCAGCTCCCTCCCGACAGTGCAGCTCCCTCCCGACAGTGCAGCTCCCTCCCGACAGTGCAGCACTCCCTCCCGACAGTGCAGCTCCCTCCCGACAGTGCAGCGCCCCCCCGACAGTGCAGCGCCCTCCCGACAGTGCAGCACTCCCTCCCGACAGTGCAGCTCCCTCCCGACAGTGCAGCTCCCTCCCGACAGTGCAGCACTCCCTCCCGACAGTGCAGCTCCCTCCCGACAGTGCAGCTCCCTCCCGACAGTGCAGCTCCCTCCCGACAGTGCAGCTCCCTCCCGACAGTGCAGCTCCCTCCCGACAGTGCAGCTCCCTCCCGACAGTGCAGCACTCCCTCCCGACAGTGCAGCTCCCTCCCGACAGTGCGGCTCCCTCCCGACAGTGCAGCTCCCTCCCGACAGTGCAGCTCCCTCCCGACAGTGCAGCTCCCTCCCGACAGTGCAGCACTCCCTCCCGACAGTGCAGCTCCCTCCCGACAGTGCAGCACTCCCCTCCCGACAGTGCAGTGCCCTCCCGACAGTGCAGCTCCCTCCCGACAGTGCAGCTCCCTCCCGACAGTGCAGCTCCCTCCCGACAGTGCAGCTCCCTCCCGACAGTGCAGCACTCCCTCCCGACAGTGCAGCTCCCTCCCGACAGTGCAGCTCCCTCCCGACAGTGCAGCACTCCCTCTGTGGTGCAGCTCCCTCCCGACAGTGCAGCTCCCTCCCGACAGTGCAGCACTCCCTCCCGACAGTGCAGCTCCCTCCCGACAGTGCAGCTCCCTCCCGACAGTGCAGCTCCCTCCCGACAGTGCAGCACTCCCTCCCGACAGTGCAGCTCCCTCCCGACAGTGCAGCTCCCTCCCGACAGTGCAGCTCCCTCCCGACAGTGCAGCTCCCTCCCGACAGTGCAGCTCCCTCCCGACAGTGCAGCTCCCTCCCGACAGTGCAGCTCCCTCCCGACAGTGCAGCTCCCTCCCGACAGTGCGGCACTCCCTCCCGACAGTGCAGCGCCCTCCCGACAGTGCAGCTCCCTCCCGACAGTGCAGCACTCCCTCCCGACAGTGCAGCACTCCCTCCCGACAGTGCAGCTCCCTCCCGACAGTGCAGCGCCCTCCCGACAGTGCAGCTCCCTCCCGACAGTGCAGCTCCCTCCCGACAGTGCAGCACTCCCTCCCGACAGTGCAGCTCCCTCCCGACAGTGCAGCACTCCCTCCCGACAGTGCAGCACTCCCTCCCGACAGTGCAGCGCCCTCCCGACAGTGCAGCTCCCTCCCGACAGTGCAGCTCCCTCCCGACAGTGCAGCTCCCTCCCGACAGTGCAGCACTCCCTCCCGACAGTGCAGCTCCCTCCCGACAGTGCAGCTCTCCCTCCCGACAGTGCAGCTCCCTCCCGACAGTGCAGCTCCCTCCCGACAGTGCAGCACTCCTCCTGACAGTGCAGCTCCCTCCCGACAGTGCAGCTCCCTCCCGACAGTGCAGCACTCCCTCCCGACAGTGCAGCTCCCTCCCGACAGTGGCAGCTCCCTCCCGACAGTGCAGCACTCCCTCCCGACAGTGCAGCACTCCCTCCCGACAGTGCAGCTCCCTCCCGACAGTGCAGCTCCCTCCCGACAGTGCAGCTCCCTCCCGACAGTGCAGCTCCCTCCCGACAGTGCAGCTCCCTCCCGACAGTGCAGCACTTCCCTCCCGACAGTGCAGCTCCCTCCCGACAGTGCAGCTCCCTCCCGACAGTGCAGCTCCCTCCCGACAGTGCCGCTCCCTCCCGACAGTGCAGCTCCCTCCCGACAGTGCAGCTCCCTCCCGACAGTGCAGCTCCCTCCCGACAGTGCAGCACTCCCTCTGTGGTGCAGCTCCCTCCCGACAGTGCAGCACTCCCTCCCGACAGTGCAGCCCACCCTCCCGACAGTGCAGCTCCCTCCCGACAGTGCAGCTCCCTCCCGACAGTGCAGCACTCCCTCCCGACAGTGCAGCTCCCTCCCGACAGTGCAGCGCCCTCCCGACAGTGCAGCTCCCTCCCAACAGTGCAGCTCCCTCCCGACAGTGCAGCTCCCTCCCGACAGTGCAGCTCCCTCCCGACAGTGCAGCACTCCCTCCCGACAGTGCAGCTCCCTCCCGACAGTTGCAGCTCCCTCCGACAGTGCAGCTCCCTCCCGACAGTGCAGCTCCCTCCCGACAGTGCAGCTCCCTCCCGACAGTGCAGCTCCCTCCCCACAGTGCAGCTCCCTCCCGACAGTGCAGCTCCCTCCCGACAGTGCAGCTCTCCCTCCCGACAGTGCAGCTCCCCTCCCGACAGTGCAGCTCCTCCCGACAGTGCAGCTCCCTCCCGACAGTGCAGCCACCCTCCCGACAGTGCAGCCTCCCTCCCGACAGTGCAGCTCCCTCCCGACAGTGCAGCTCCTCCCTGACAGGCAGCCCTCCCGACAGTGCAGCTCCCTCCCGACAGTGCAGCTTCCCTCCCGACAGTGCAGCGCCCTCCCGACAGTGCAGCTCCCTCCCGACAGTTGCAGCTCCCTCCCGACAGTGCAGCTCCCTCCCGACAGTGCAGCTCCCTCCCGACAGTGCAGCTCCCTCCCGACCATGCAGCACTCCCTCCCGACAGTGCAGCTCCCTCCCGACAGTGCAGCTCCCTCCCGACAGTGCAGCTCCCTCCCGACAGTGCAGCTACCCTCCCGACAGTTTGCAGCTCCCTCCCGACAGTGCAGCGACCCTCCCGACAGTGGCAGCTCACTCCCGACAGGCAGCGCTCCCATCTGTGGTGCAGCTCCCTCCGACAGTGCAGCGCTCCCTCTGTGGTGCAGCTCCCTCCCGACAGTGCAGCGCTCCCTCTGTGGTGCAGCTCCCTCCCGACAGTGCAGCTCCCTCCCGACAGTGCAGCTCCCTCCCGACAGTGCAGCTCCCTCCCGACAGTGCAGCTCCCTCCCGACAGTGCAGCACTCCCTCTGTGGTGCAGCATGCCCTACACTGGAGCGGCAGAGTTCTGAAGTAAACAGAGATTAACAGTACAGCCTTGAAAATCGCTGTTGGATACGGAATTTTCAGATCGGTTTTGATCTGGGATGGATGAAGGCAGCGAACCTTCCATGACAATGTGAATAATACAACACAGGATCTGCATATAGGAACTGAGAAAGGTAAATAATGGTGAACTGTTTATTTAAAATATAGCTTTTGCTGCAGAGGGAGCTGAGGAACTGTCCTGGGGGAGGGAGGAGGAGGAGGAGGGGCCATGTGCACACTGTGGAGGAAACATCTGTGGTATAAAGAGTTAAAGTTAAATGAGATGGTATGCAGATTTAAATTTTTGAGATGCTTTGTTACATTGCCTGCGCAGGTCAAACAAAAGGGCTACACAGTCTGTAGCAGATCTGCCGGATTGCCTTTGAAGCTGTGCTGATGGGTAGCAGCAGGGTTTCCTGGCTGAAACTGATATGCCCCTGTCCTCGCTGGCTGCCGCCCGCTCATCCATTCCCCTCGGACTGCCACAGCAACTGCTGGGCATTAACCCTTTCCCCAGCTTCCTGCGGACTCCTCCCCCAGGTCAGGCCCCACTGCACGCGGCGTGAGGGCGGATTGATTACTGACAAAACAGCCAGGGAGTTTGGCCAAGCGTTGATCGCACTCCCTGCCCGCCCCGCTCACCAATTCCATGACAGGATAAAGCTCGTATGTGCACTGTCGAGTTAGACCGGGAGGTCTTTTTTTGTTTCCATAATGTGTGCTCACAACTGGCTGCATCCTGACTATCCCAATGGTACAGGAAATAACCCTGAATGGTGATTCACGGCTCCCAGATGTGTGAAGGGTTAGCATTTCAGCTACGCCAACCTTCCCACAGCACTCTTGGCTGTTTTTCATGCCTTGCTTCCTCCACGCACCTCTCCTCGTGGATTGAAAAAAACAGATTTGCATTTATAGAGCCATCTTCACAGACAACAGACATTAACAATGGAGTCCTTTTTGAAGTCCCACTATTGCGATACAGCTCCCAAGACCCTGTTTTATTGGAGACCCTTCAGATGCTGGAGAGTAAATATAATCTTCATCCAACTCTCTCTTTCCCGCACCCTAATTCACACCAAGTCCCATTCACCCATTACCCGCTTCCCCCCCCCCCCCCCCCCCCCCCCCCCCGCCCCGGCTTGCAGACCTCCATTGACTCCTCATCTTGGCCATGGCCATCCTTATCCCTGCTACTTCTTCCAACTTCTCAACCCTTCCTCCCACCCACCCAAGCACCCCCCCCCCTCTCCAGCTTTGCAATCCCTCCTCCACCTCTTAACCCCCGTCCCCTCCCCCAAGCCCCTGAGATCTCTGCTCCTCCAATTCCTATCTTTTGAGGAGCGTCACAACTTTAATCCACCATTGGCAGGCCATGCCTTTAGCTGCCTGGGACCGAAGCTGTGGGTCTCCCTCGGGAAACCGCTCTACCTCTTCCCTCGCTCCTCCTTTAACGCCTGCCTGAAATCCTGCATCCTCCACTAACATTGTTATCTGTCCCTTATCTCTCCTCATGTGGCGGCTGTGAGGCGCTTTGGGATGTTTGGTGTGTGGCACGGTAGCACAGTGGTTAGCACTGTTGCTTCACGGCGCCAGGGTCCCAGGTTCGATTCCCGGCTTGGGCCACTGTCTGTGCGGAGTCTGCATGTTCTCCCCGTGTCTGCGTGGGTTTCCTCCGGGTGCTCCGGTTTCCTCCTACAAGTCCCGAAAGACGTGCTGTTAGGTGAATTGGACATTCTGAATTCTCCCTCTGTGTACCCGAACAGGCGCCGGAATGTGGCGACTAGGGGCTTTTCACAGTAACTTCATTGCAGTGATAATGTAAGCCTACTTGTGACAATAAAGATTATTATTATTTTACACCATTTTAAGCACTATATAAATGCAAATGACCGTAGTTTGACATTGAGGACAATTATCTTGAAACCTCTGTGCTCTGGTCCGGGATTCTCCCCTACCCGGTGGGGCGGGGGGTCCCGGCGTAGGGGAGTGGGGCCAACCACTCCGGCGGAATTCTCCGCACCTTTAGGGGCTAGGCCTGCGCCGGAGCGGTTGGCGCCCCGCCGACTGGCGGCAAAACCGGCGTCAACGGCCTTTGGCGCTTCGCCGCCCGGCGTCGGGGCTGACGCACTGGCGCATGCGCGGTGGGGGGGGGGGTCTCTTCCGCCTCCGCCATGGTGGAGGCGGCGGAAGAAAAAGAGTGCCCCCACGGCACTGGCCCGCCCGCCGATCGGTGGGCCCCGATCGCGGGCCAGGCCACCGTGGGGGTAACCCCCCCCCCCCCGGGGTCCGATGCCCCGTGCCCCCCCCCCCCCCCAGGGGCCTGCTCGCACCACCAATCCCGCCAGCGGGAGAGGCCTGTCAGGCTCCCGCCGATTCCCGGGTGACGGAGAATTCCGGGCACGGCGAGGGCGGGATTTACGCCGGCCCCGGGCGATTCCCCGACCCTGCGGGGGGGGGGGGGGGTCGGAGAACTCCGCCCCTGGAGTGACATTGTCCTCTTCACCTTCAACGGTGGTGGCACTGCCCCTTGAGTCTGCTTTCTGTTACGGTGCTACCAGATGCTCAGGACGAGTGGTCAGTTGAATGGTGGGTGCAACAAGATGATTATGTGAGTATCTTTGCCCATGTGTTGGATGTGGCTCATTTGCTTCTAAATCAGCAAAGTTGTTGGTTCAAGTCCCGATCCAAGAGGCTTCAACCTGTGATCTACGCAGTACCCGAGTGCGGTACTGAGGGAGTGCTGCCTGGTATGCCCTGTCTGTCAGTCCACATTACTGCCCCGACGTAGCAGAGGCTCACACTTGGTTCTCGCTAAAATAGGTTATCGGTCATGCGTAGACGGAATGCCGCAACAGCGGGTGGCTCTTCACGCTTGTCCGTCTGTCCTCTCCGGCTGGACAAGCGACTTGTTTGATTCGACAGTGTGAGGATCCTGCTTCGACGGGCCTGAGACCTCATTTTCCATATTGTCTCTTCGCCGATACGTCGGCCTTTCGCAAATGGGCTGGCTGAAAGATGCGAATGAGGGACTCCCAGTAATTTACATTCGAAGGGCCAAGTGCTCCAATTCTGCTGTTCCATTTTGTCACTTCTGTGTGAACGAGGGATTGGCATGAAAAAGCAAACAGCTGTACGCTCATTCATCATCCCGGGTTCTTCCTTGACCGAAATTCGCTTTCTCTCTTTGGTCGAGCCCCGTGTTTAATTAAAAAAAGGAGGGGGGGGGGGGCATCAGCGCTGGGTTTGCTTAGAACCTGCAAACGTGGAGCTCAATCTAATTTTATTTCTTGTCCCCCTCATCTGCTTGTCTCTGGTGCCAGCTCTCTCTCTCGCTCTCGCTCAGAGGGGTACTGGATTTCCAGCTGCGCGTTTGTGCCAAGTTTCCGATATCCATAGAAAAAACGGCAAGAGATTCACATCTGGTGTTTTTATATTGGTCTGGTGGGAATCTTTGAGCTTCAGGATCAGCTGTGTGGTCAACAGAAAGAAAAGTGAGGGTATTAATTTAGAGTTGCAGTTGGAACTGGTCTGCCTGGTGCGTACGTAAAGCATGTGACCGTAAGAGCAGGCCATTCGGCCCCTTTCGAGCCTGTTCCTCCATTCAGTTTGACCAAATGTAGTGCAAAGCAACCCAAACAGCAGGTCGGATTTGCCTTTGTCTTCTGCGTTCTGACCATGTGCAAAGCCCGTTTCCTGCGCACACGTCTTCCGATTACACATAATGAACGATCTCTCGAGTGAGAAGGGTTTTTCCCCATTGCGGCCCCATCGGCTCTATCAGCTGGATGTGCAGGATGCCTCATCCGCTAGTCTGAGACGGAGGGAGGGAGGGAGGCGAGTGGCGTTCTCCCACCCCCTCGGAAATCATTCTTCCAATCTTGACGTGGCGGCTTTGGTCGTTATGGCAACATGGAATAATCTTGTCCTGACTTCCGGGGAGCTGAAGGGTTACATTGGATGGGCAACCCATTCGGCCCAGCCAGTCCGTGCCGATCTCCATGAGCTTCCTCTCAGCTATCCGCATTAAAATATATCATGGTGCCCTCTGTTCCCATCTCCCTTCTACGGGGTCTGGTTTAGCTCAGTTGGCCGAATGATAATGATAATGATTGATGATTTGATTTATTGTCACACGTACTGAAGTACAGTGAAAAATATTTTTCTGCGGCCGAGGGAACGTACACAGTACGTACATAGTAGACAAAAGAATAATCGACAGACTACATTGACAATGGTACATTAATAAACAGTGATTGGCTACAGTGCGGAACAAGGGGCCAAACAGCAAATACAGGAGCAAGAGCAGCATAGGGCATCGTGAATAGTGTTCTTACAGGGAACAGATCAGTCCGAGGGGGAGTCGTTGAGGAGTTTTGTAGCTGTGGGGAAGAAGCTGTCCCTATGTCTGGATGTGCAGGTCTTCAGACTTCTGTACCTTCTGCCTGATGGAAGGGTCTGGAAGAAGGCAATGTCTGGGTGGGAGGGGTCTCTGATAATGCTGTCTGCCTTCCTGAGGCAGCGGGAGGTGTAGACAGAATCAATGTGGGGGTGGCAAGCTTGTGTGAAGCGTTGGGTTGAGTTCACCACACCCCTGGTCCGTGAGGCGGAGCGAGGCCAGCAGCGTGGGTTCGATTCCCGTTCAGGCTGATGTTATTCATGAAGCCTTGCCTCTCAACCTTGCCCCTGACCTGAGATGCGGTGACCCTCAGGTCAAAGGGCAGTCCTCATGGTGGTGACATTTACATTTGCTCCCCTCTTAAAACACATTCATACTGTTCACTTTAAGCACTCCCCGTGGGAGCCAGTCCCACAATCACTCCGGGTGAAGATGTTTCTTGTGAAGACGTTTAAGGGGCACCTTGACAAATACATGAATAGGGTGGGAATAGAGGGATACAGACCCCGGAAGTGGAGAAGATTTTAGTTCAGACGGGCAGCAGGCTGGGAGGGCCGTAGGGCCTGTTCCTGTGCTGTAATTTTCTTTGTTCTATTTCCATCCTCTAGTTACGCCCACCCCCAACAAGAGGAAACCTTCTCTCTGTGAGTCCCTCTGAGATGGTAAAGAGGTGGACCAGCGATAGGGACAGGTTAAGTGACGGAAAACAATATGGCAGATTGACAATAGATAGGAAAGTGTGAGGTAAAAAAGCATGGAACTTCTGAATGTTAATGTTCAAAGGGACTTGGGTCGGCTCGGGCAAGGAACACCAACCACCGTGTTGCAGACACGGCTAGACAAATGGAATTTATTGCAAGGGGATATTTTTTATTTGTTTTGGGCGTCGCTGGTCTGGGTCGTTGCCTGTCCCTAATTGCCCTTGAACTGAGTGGCTTGCTTGGCCATTACGGAGTGGGACAGTAAAGAGTCAACCACATTGCTGGGAGTTTGTTTTTAAGACAATTAAGGGGCTGATTTAGCTCACTGGGCTAAATCGCTGGCTTTTGAAGCAGACCAAGCAGGCCCGCAGCACGGTTCGATTCCCGTACCAGCCTCCCCGAACAGGCGCCGGAATGTGGTGACTAGGGGATTTTCACAGTAACTTCATTGAAGCCAACTCGTGACAATAAGCGATTTTCATTTTCATTTTTTTCAATAATAGTTCACCTCTACCGAGACCAGCTTTATATTCCAGATTTATTGGATTCACATCCCACCAGCTGCCCGTGCGGGATTCGAACCCGTCTCCCCACAGCATTAATCTGGGCCTCGGGATTACTCACCTCCATCTCCCCTGATTGGAGCACAGAGGTATCCAGGTTTTGCCGCACTTGTATGGGTTTTGGGCGAAACCACATCTGGAGCCCCTGTGCGCAATTTTGGCCTCCACATTTTCGGACGGATGTACTCACATTGGAGACGGTACAGCGAAGGTTCACTAAACTGGTCTCTGGGATGAGGGGGTTGTCGTGTTCTGAGCAGCTGAATAAACGGGGTTGGCGTTCTCTGGGGCTTAGAAGAATGAGAGGCTATCTCATTGAAACCTACAGGATGCTGAAGGGGTTTGGCAGGGGAGACTCCGGAGAGACTGTTTCCCTTGGCTGGGAATTCTGGAAAACAGTCTCAGAATAAGATCATAGAAATTACAGCGCAGAAGGAGGCCATTCGGCCCATTGAGTCTGCACCGGCCCTTGGAAAGAGCACACCTCCACCCTATCCCCGTAACCCCAGCTTTTTGATTTGATTTGATTTATTATTGTCACATGTATTAGTATACAGTGAAAGGTATTGTTTCTTGCATGCTGTACAAACAATGCATACCGTACATAGGGAAGGAAGGAGAGACTGCAGAATATAATGTTACAATTATAGCAAGGTGCAGAGAAAAGATCAACTTAATACGAGGTAGGTCCATTCAAAAGTCTGATGGAGTAGGGAAGAAGCTGTTCTGGAGTCGGTTGGTACGTGACCTCAAACTTTTGTATCTTTCTCCTGATGGAAGAAGGTGGAACAGAGTATGTCCGAGGTGCGTGGGGTCCTTAATTATGCTGGTTTAGCTCACTGGGCTAAATCGCTGGCTTTTAAAGTAGACCAAGCAGGCCCGCAGCACGGTTCGATTCCCGTACCAGCCTCCCCGGACAGGCGCCGGAATGTGGCGACTAGGGGCTTTTCACAGTAACTTCATTGAAGCCTACTCGTGACAATAAGCGATTTTCATTTTCATTTTTCATTTTCATTATGCTGGCTGCCTTTCCGAGGCAGCGGGAATTATAGATAGAGTCGATGGATGGGAGGCTGGTTTGCCTGATGGACTGGGCTACATTCATGATCTTTTGTACTTTCCTGCGGTCTTGGGCAGAGCAGGCTCCATACCAAGCTGTGATACAACCAGAAAGAATGCTTTCTATGGTGCATCTGTAGAAGTTGGTGAGGGTCGTAGCTGACATGCCAAATTTCCTTAGTCTTCTGAGAAAGTAGAGTCGTTGGTGGGCTTTCTTAACTATAGTGTCGGCATTGGGGGGGGGGGGGGGTGACCGGGACAGGCTGTTGGTGATCTGTACACCTAAACACTTGAAGCTCTCGACCCTTTCTACTTCGTTCCCATTGATGTAGACAGGGGCATGTTCTCCACTAGGCTTCCTCAAGTCGATGACAATCTCCTTCGTTTTGTTGATATTGAGGGAGAGATCATTGTTGTCGCACCAGTTCACCAGATTCTCTGTCTCATTCCTGTACTCTGTCTCATCATTGTTTGAGATCCGACCCACTACGGTGGTGTCATCAGCAAATTTGAAAATCGAGTTGGAGGGGAATTTGGCCATACAGTCATAGGTGTATAAGGAGTATAGTAGGGAGCTGAGGACAAAGCCTTGTGGGGCACGGTGTTGAGGATGATCGTGGAGGAGGTGTTGTTGCCTATCTTTACTGATTGTGGCCTGTGGGTTAGAAAATTCAGGATCCAGTCGCAGAGGGAGGAGCTGAGGCCCAGGCCACGGAGTTTGGAGATGAGTTTCGTAGGAATAATGGTGTTGAAGGCGGAGCTGTAGTCGATAAATAGGAGTCTGACATAGGTGTCTTTGTTATCTAGGTGTTCCAGGGTAGAGTGCAGGGCCATGGAGATGGTGTCTGCTGTGGACCTGTTGTAGCGGTAGATGAACTGTAGTGGATCAAGGCAATCCGGGAGGCTGGAGTTGATTCGTGCCATGACTAACCTTTCGAAGCACTTCATGATGATGGATGTCAGAGCCACTGGACGATAGTCATTAAGGCACGCTGCTTGGCTTTTCTTTTGGTACAGGGATGATGGTCGTCTTCTTGAAGCAGATAGGGACCTCAGATTGTTGTAAAGAGAGGTTGAAGATGTCGGCGAATATCCCCGCCAGCTGATCCGTGCAAGACCTGAGTGCTTGTCCGGGTACCCCATCCGGGCCAGTGACTCTCCGTGGGTTAACCTTCGAGAAGGCTGCTCTGACGTCTGCAATGGTGATCTCAGATACAAGTTCATCCGCGGCTTCTGGGGTGGAGGGCTCGCTCTCGCTGACCTCTTGCTCAAAACGGGCATAGAATGCGTTGAGCTCATCAGGGAGGGGTGCATTGGAGCCGACGATTTTACTTGCCTTCATCTTGTAGCCTGTTATGTCTCGCAGACCTTGCCATAGACGGCGGGGATCCGTGTGGCTAGCCTGGGACTCGAGCTTGGTCCGGTACTGTCTTTTGGCATCTTTGATGGATTTCTTTAGATCATATCTGGCTTTCTTGTAGAGGTCAGGGTCGCCTGACTTGAACGCTCAGACCTAGACTTCAGCAAGCACCTAACCTTTTTGGACACTTGAGGGGCAATTTATCACGGCCAATCCACCTAACCTGCACATCTTTGGACTGCGGGAGGAAACCGGAGGAAACACACGCGGACACGAGGAGAACGTGCAGACTCCACACAGTTACTGAAGAGTGGATTCGAACCCGGGACCCTGGCATTGTGAGGCAGCAGTGCTAACCACTGTGCCGCCCTGGAGGAATTACTTCACTCAAAGATTGGGAATATTGGGAATTGCCTATCCCAGCCCTGAATGGATTAAAAGATGGAGCCTCCACATCCCTCTGGGGTGGGCCAGCATTTGTTGCCCATCCCATTTCGGAGGCAAGTGTCAACCTCACATTGCTGCGGGTCTGGAATCACATGTGGGCCTGACCGGGTACGGGCGGCCGATTTCCCTCCCTCCCTCTCTGAAATAAGGTAATGAATGAACCAGATGGGGTGTTTTTGTCATCGATGAGAGCTTCCTAGTCGCCGTGACGGAGGCCAGGCGGCAGATTTCTGCTCTCGGCAGGATTCACGGGAAATGGGGAGCGGACACGAAATTGGAATTGAGGCAGTAGATCAACCATAGCCGTACTGAACGGCAGAACGGGGCTCGATGGGCTGAATGGTCCACTGCTGCTCCTACTTCGTATGTTCTTGGGCTTGGCAAAACCTTCCAGAATTTGAAAGAACTCGATTAGGTCTGTCTTCCAAGAGGAAAGGGAGGCAGTTTATAAAATCCTTTCCTGATGTGCATCCCCAGGCACCTCTGACATCATTATCCTTGCAAACCCTCCCTGTAGCCTCTCTTGTGCCCCAGTATCCTTTTTATGGAGTGGTATGTTTAAGCGTGAAGACTATCTCACTTCAGGGGCAGGTGAGTCCAGTGATATACAAGGCAGATTTAACAGGTGATGCATTGGATCTCCTTCACGTACTTTGAGTATTTTTAATTGTTACCACAGAAACAGCAACACAGTCCTGCCTGGTAATTCAATATAAGATGAAGGATATTACCAGACACAGTTGGAATAAAGTACAACGCATTCCCCGTAGACACACAGGCAGTGCTCAGACGCCTGTGCTTTGTAGAGTTGCCAGGCCTCCCAGGGTTGTCCTGGAATCTCCAGGAATTAAACATTCATCTCCAGGACACACTCTTAGCTACCCGGGAGAAACAACATCGGCATGGCAACAGTGCTGACACTGCCGAAAGTACGGGCGGCAAGGTAGCACATTGGTTAGCTCTGTTGCTTCACAGCGCCGGGGTCCCAGGATCGATTCCCGGCTTGGGTCACTGTCTCTGCGGAGTCTGCACGTTCTCCCCGTGTCTGCGTGGGTTTCCTCCGGGTGCTCCGGTTTCCTCCCACAAGTCCCGAAAGACGTGCTTGTTGGGTGAATTGGACATTCTGAATTCTCCCTCTGTGTACCCGAACAGGCGCCGGAATGTGGCGACTAGGGGCTTTTCACAGTAACTTCATTGCAGTGTTAATGTAAGCCTGCTTGTGACGATAATAAATATTATTATTAATTGGCTGAAAAGTGCTTTGGGTACATAGTAATACTAATCTTTATGAAATGTACACACTGCTGTGGGTTTGCGGTCACAATTAAAAAACAGCGAGCGACGATTCGTGGCGTGGGTCAGGCGTGGGGGGGTGGGGGGAGAATAGCGGGAGGACGTGAAAAATGTCGGGAGGCCCTTCCGCTATTCTCCCACCCGGCGTGGGGGGCGGAGAATCGCGCCCCTAGAGTGGGCAACCCAAATGACTCAAAGCCAAACACCAGTTGTGGCAGAATTGACACAATTTATCATCACAAGTGTCCTTGAATTTCCTTTTCTCCATGGAGAAAACTACATGGAGTTCAATCCAGGCAAATGCGAGGTGATGCATTTTGGAAGATCTAACTCAAGAGCAGACTATATGGTCAATGGAAGAGTCCTGGGGAAAATTGATGTACAGAGTGATCTGGGAGATTAGGTCCATTGTACCCTGAAGGTGGCAACGCAGGTCAATAGAGTGGTCAAGAAGGCATACAGCATGCTTGCCTTCATCGGAAGGGGTATTGAGTACAAGAGTCGGCAGGTCATGTTACAGTTGATCAAACTTTCGTTAGGCCACATTTGGAATACTGCGTGCAGTTCTGGTCGCCACATTACCAGAAGGATGTGGGTGCTTTAGAGAGGGTGCAGAGGAGGTTCACCAGGATGTTGCCTGGTATGGAGGGTGCTAGCTATGAAGAAAGGTTGAGTAGATTAGGATTGTTTTCATTGGAAAGACGGAGGTTGAGGGGAGACCTGATTGAGGTCTACAAAATTATGAGAGGTATGGACAGGGTGGATAGCAACAAGCTTTTTCCAAGAGTGGGGGTGTCAATTACAAGGGGTCACGATTTCAAGGTGAGAGGGGAAAAGTTTAAGGGAGATATGCGTGGAAAGTTTTTTACGCAGAGGGTGGTGGGTGCCTGGAATGCTTTGCCAGCGGAGGTGGTAGAGGCGGGCACGATAGCATCATTTAAGATGCATCTGGACAGATATATGAACGGGTGGGGAAGAAAGAGAAGTAGACCTTGGAAAATAGGCAACAGGTTTAGATAAAGGATCTGGATCGGCGCAGGCTGGGAGGGCCGAAGGGCCTGTTCCTGTGCTGTCATTTTCTTTGTTCTATTGCACCAAAATGACTTGAAAAGAACGACCAGTTAATCTGTTTTTGCGTGATATTGGTTGAGGAATGGAGAACCATAGCAAGCAATCTCCATTCTACTCATCGACCTGAAGATGTTCCCAGGTGTGGGCAGAGCGATGGAGTATGGTGTTGTGATAGAGGATCAGCCATGATCATGTCGAATAGTTGCTCAAAGAGACAAATTGTAGAATCCACGACAGTGCAGAAGGAGGCCATTGGGCCCATTGATTCTGTACCCACGCTCCGTAACCTAACCTACACATCTCTGGACACTTAAGGGGCAATTGATCATGGCCAATCCACCTAACCTGCACAACTTGACTATGGGAGGAAACCGGAGCATCCGGAGGGAACCCATGCAGGCGTGGGGAGAAAGTACATACTCCACCCAGACTTGACCCAAGGCCGTAATGAAATCCAGGTATCTGGGGCTGAGATGCAGTAGTGCTAGCCACTGTGTCACCATGGCTGCAAAGAACTTGAGTCAACAGAAGTCCTTGTGTACAGAGCAGTTGGTGTCACCATACTCTTTTTTTTTTCAATTTAGAGTACCCAATTAATTTTTTCCAATTAAGGGGCAATTTAGCATGGCCAATCCGCCTACCCTGCACATCTTTGGGTTGTGGGGGCGAAACCCACGCAAACACGGGGAGAATGTGCAAACTCCACACGGACAGTGACCCAGAGCCGGGATCGAACCTGGGACCTCGGCGCCGTGAGGCAGCAGGGCTAACCCACTGCACCACCGTGCTGCCCAGTGTCACCGCACTCCTGAGTGCAGTGAGACCTGGACTGTGTATCAACTAAACATAAGAGAACTAGAAGACAACAATGCATCTGCTGTATCTCTGGATTCAATGGGAAGACCATTGACCAATTGCTAATGTCCTTCTTGATGCCCGTTCCACAAACATTTCGGGAAAACTCCTGCAAAATCAACTTTAATGGACACTGTGACCAGATAGCAGGAAAGCATCTCCCCCATCAGATCCTGTTTTCTCAGTGTTCCAGGGAGGGCAAAGCAAACCCTTCAGAGGCACTCTGAATGTCTCGGTGAAGCTTGGCATCGTTGGCATTAATGACTGGGGGAAGCTTACCACCATCACTTAATAAAATAGCGACAACGTGTCCATCAAGCTGCATTGTGCTTTGAGTCCTAGTACCTCGATGATGAGGCAGCAGTGAAGGGAAGGAAGCAAATCCGGGAAATCCGGGTCCCTTCTGGAACATCCTGCTCCGTGTGCTCGAAGGTGTGTGGGTCAGGAATCGGCCTGTTCAGCCACATGAAGGGACTCCTGACCCTGAGGGAGTTGGCATCCTCTAATTGAGGGACGGCAGACGGCGCTGGAATATTGGCTGGGGTGGCGAAGACAAACACAATGCTCTTTCAAAAATAGCAACGAGGATCTTTTACATCCACACAAGCAAGCAGATGGAGCCTCAATTTAATGTCTCGTATAAAAAAACAGTGCCTCCAGCAAAGCAGCACTCCCTCGGTACCACTAGATTTTTATAAAGTCCAGAAATGCATATCAAAGCTGAAACGTGGTTAGAGGTGAGGGTGAGGGTGCTACCAATTGTGCCATAGCTGCACTGCTGCTTGTGTGTGTGTGTGTGTGTGTGTGTGTGTGTGTGTGCGCGTGGGGTGGGGAGGGATCATTCGAGAATAAGGTATTCAACCCGGTTGGACAGATTCCTGGGGGTCTGCCACATGCCTGCCAACTGCCTCACCTGGCCAAATAGCCTTTGCTGCCACCGTTCTTCCTCCCCGAGTACTCGGCCGCCAGGCAGCTCCAACGCCAAGGCGCCGAGATTTCCGCCATGAACAGAGAACATTACAGCGCAGTACAGGCCCTTCGGCCCTCGATGTTGTGCCGACCTGTGAAACCAATCTAAAGCCCATCTACGCTATTCCCTTATCATCCATATGTCTATCCAATGACCATTTAAATGCCCTTAGTGTTGGCGAGTCACTACTGTTGCAGGCAGGGATTTCCACGCCCTTACTACTCTCCGAGTAAAGAACATACCTCTGACATCTGTCCTATATCTCTCACCCCTCAATTTAAAGCTATGTCCCCTCGTGCTGGACATCACCACCCGAGGAAAAAGGGTGGAGCAAGGAGGCCGGTCTCCACACCAGTTGCCAGGCAGCCGGAACCAGCTATCCGCGCCCCCCCCCGGCCATATGCCTCGAGCGAAAAGGCAAAAAGAAAGGTTGAGTTTGGATTGTGGGTCGCGGAGATAAGGAGAAGGGTTTTAACAGGGGCAAAGCTGCTGTGATTTGCCTGTAAGGGCCGGGAAGCAGCTTTCAAAAGGGAACTGGTTAAATCACGGAAGAACAAACCATTGCAGTGTAGCATGGAAGGAGCAGGGAGGAATGGGACTAATTCGATAGCTCTGGGCAGCAGGGTAGCATGGTGGTTAGCATAAATGCTTCACCGCTCCAGGGTCCCAGGTTCGATTCCCGGCTGGGTCACTGTCTGTGCGGAGTCTGCACGTCCTCCCCGTGTGTGCGTGGGTTATCTCCGGGTGCTCCGGTTTCCTCCCACAGTCCAAAGATGTGCGGGTTAGGTGGATTGGCCAGGCTAAATTGCCCGCAGTGTCCTAAAAAGTAAGGTTAAGGGGTGGGGGGTTGTTGGGTTATGGGTATAGGGTGGATACGTGGGTTTGAGTAGGGTGATCATGGCTCGGCACAACATCGAGGACCGAAGGGCCTGTTCTGTGCTGTACTGTTCTATGTTCTCTCTGAAAGAGCTGGCACAGACTCAATGGGCCGAATGGCCTCCCATCTGTGTGACGTCGCGACCTGAATGTACGCTTAACACAAGCGAAGACTGAAAAGTGAAAGAGAGGGAAAAAAACCCACATTATTTTCAGGTTTGTCTTTGATTTTTCCTCCTGGGATATTTACTGGTGGCCAGAGTTTAGGAGCGAGAGATTCCGGGATGTCCCTGGAGGGTGAGCAAACCTTTAGTGTCCAGCTTTCCAATATTTGAGAGGGAAACCGCCCCTCCTAATTCCCACATCTTGTCAGCAATGTTAATCTCCGAGTCTGCCCACTGGGACTGATGGCTCCTCCTGTGAGTGAGTGCCTGGGGTACTAGTCTTAACAACAATGGGATGAGCTGTACATTGAAGAATGTTGGAGTGAATCCGGGCCAGTTATACAAAGCTCCATGATAAATGTGTTGAGACATCCACCCTTTAGACCAGACTGTTTGCTGACATCGACTTCAAATTAACAACCACGTGAAGTGTTTTCTGCATATGAGCATTTACAAAACAATAGACACACGTTTGCTGATACGATACAACTTTGTTTGAAGGATTCATTTTGTAAGTTTGGAATGAATCACCCAGTGACGAGTGACGAGGATATTGTGTGTTGCTATGGAAGCTCACCTTGAGAAAGCAGTGTAATGATGACACTGCTTGGAGCACTTAATGGAAGTATAAGAAGTGGGGGCAGAAGTGAGCCATTCGGCCCTTTGAGCAGGCTCACTAAGATCTGACTGTGGTCTCCACTTTCCCGCTTGTCCCCTAACGCTGGAATCCTTCGCCGATCAAAATCTGTCCAACTCCGCCTTGAATTTATTCCCGGCCTCCGCCACTCCTGGGGAAGATAATTCCACTGACTAACTACATCAAAGGCTGGGAATCCTGTGGTCAATAACTCACCTCCTGACTCCCCAAAGCCCGCCCACCATCTGCAAGGCACAAGCCAGGAGTGCGATGGAACGGTACCCACTCCAAGACACGAGAAGCTCGACACCATCCAGGACAAAGCAGCCCCGTCTGATTGCTCCCCCTTCCACAAACATTCACTCCCTCCACCACCGACACACAGCGGCAGCCGTGTGTACCGTCTACAAGATGCACTGCAGCAACTCACCAAGGTTCCATAGACAGCACCTTCCAAACCCACGACCACTACCACTGAGAAGGACAAGAGCAGCAGATACCTGGGAACCCCACCACCTGGAAGTTCCCCTCCAAGTCACTCACCACCCGGACTTGGAAATATATCGGCCGCTCCTTCACTGTCGCTGGGTCAAAATCCTGGAACTCCCCCCCTAACAGCACTGTGGGTGTACCTACACCTCATGGACTGCAGCGATTCAAGAAGGCAGCTCACCACCACCTTCTCAAGGGCAATCAGCAGTGGGCAGTGAATGCTACCCTAGCCAGCAATGCCCACATCCCACGAAAGAGTGAAACAAATTGAAAAAAATAACGATCCTCTGAGGGAAGAGATTTATCTTCATCTCCATCTGAAATGGGAGATCCCTTACTTTGAAACTGTGACCCTGGTTCCAGATTCCCTCAAGAGGGAAGACACTCTCTTGGCATCTAACCTGTCAAGCTCCCTCAGAATCCTTTAAGTTTCAATAGGTTTCTATTTGAGATGAAGAGGGGATGGGGGGGGGGGAGGTTTGCGTGGAGCTATGGGGAGGTACGTGTGGAGTGTGAAGAGCAGGCAAGCCAAAATGGCCTGATCTGGCGCAGAACATTCTTCGTATTGTTCCTTTCTCCATTTCCTGTTTGCTACTTTAGAATGAGCAGTTATCACAAACGCATTTCTAAACATCAACGGCCACTTACCGCATAACAATGTACATCCTCTGGTGCACCTTGTGTGAAGGGATTGTGACAGACACTCTATGTTGTCACATTGTGTGAAGGGATTGTGACAGACACTCTATGTTGTCACATTGGATTTTGTCACTCTTTTGGTTTGGCTCTTCGAAGCTGCAGCCAACAGTTTGTTCTTTGGAGGTGGGCATCGTGGGCTAGGCCAGCATTTCTTGTCCAGTCCTCATTGTCCTTCAGAAGGTGGAGACGAGCTCCCTCCTTGAGCCGCTGTGATCCATCCACGTGGTGTCAGTTTGAAGTCCATTTACTCATCAGCGCCATGTTAACCAGGGAATAGATGGAGGAGTTTCTGTGGAGCAGAGGAGTGTGGGTATAGTAGCTGCCATTAGTGACCAGTTGCAATGAGGATTGATACATCGGGTGACCAAAGCAAGGTTGCGGGGTGGGGATTGGTTGGATGTGAGAGGGCATGTGGAAAGGTTACGGCATGTAAGGGGGCTGTTTGGGCCATTGAACCCTTGCTGGGGGCTCAGCACGACCCACTGCCCCTCATGCTTCCCCGCAGTCCTGTTAAGTGTCTCTTCTTCATGTGACCAATATCGCCATGTCGAGCTGGCAATTCTGCGGCAGGCGCCAGTGATGGCCAGGAGGGATAGGTTTGCTTGGGGAAGGAGGTGCGCTTTGCCTTGACATAGTGCCCTGCATGGTCTCATGAGCTGGCGAGATAATGGTGTAGTGGTAATGCGGCTGGACTAGTAATCCGCAGGCCCGGCCTGATGCTCTGGGGGACATGGGTTCAAACCCCTCCACGGCAGCTGGGGTGGAATTGAAATTCAGTTAATAAATCTGGAATTGAAAAGCTCGTCTCGGTAATAGTGATCATGAAACTATCATCGATTGTCTTTAAAAAACCCTTGTGTCCTTTAGGGAAGGAAATCTGCCGTCCTTACCCGGTCTGGCCTACACGTGACTCCAGACCCACAGCAACGTGGTTGACTCTTAGCTGCCCTCTGAAACGACCCAACAAGACACTCAGTTCAAGGGACATTAGGGTTGGGTAATAAATGCTGACCCAGCCAACGAGACACACATCCCGTGAAAGAATAAAGAAAAGTCAAAGGCGCTGGTGCACTGGTCTTGGCCAAGGCAGTGTAGTTAGAATGGGATAAGATCTCATCGAGTCATTGAGTTTTACAGAACATCAACAGGCCCTTCGGCCCATCATAGCACCTATCCATTCCAATCCCATTTTCCAGCAATTGGTCCGTAGCTCTGTATCCTAGGGCATTTCAAAAGCTCATCTAAATGCTTCTTAAAATGCTATGAAGGTTCCTTCCTCTACCTTTCAGGCAGTGAGTTCCAGATTCCCAATACTCTATGGGTGAAAAGGTTTCCCCTCAAATCTCCACTCAATCTCCTGCCCCGTACCTTAAATCCATGTCCCCTTGGTTATTGACCCCTCCACTAAGGGGAAAAGTTTCTTCCTATCTACCATTATCTCCACCTTTGCCCTCATAATTTTGTACACCTCGATCAGGTCACCCCTCAATCTTCTCTGCTCCAGGGAAAACACCACCACCCGAGCCAGCCTCTCTTCATGGCTGAAACGCTCCAGCCCAGGCCGCATCCTGGGGAATCTCCTCTGCACCCTCTCCAGTGCAGTCACACCCTTCCTATAGTGCGGTGACCAGAACTACACACAGTGTTCCAGCTGTGGCCCAACCAGTGTTTTATACAGCTCCATCATAAGAACATAAGAACTAGGAGCAGAAGTAGACCGTCCGGCCCTTCGAGCCTGCTCCGCCATTCTATAAGATCATGGCTGATCTATTCGTGGTCTCAGAACCACTTACCCACATTCTCGCCATATCCCGTAATTCCTTTATTTTTCAAAAATATATCTACCCTATCTTTAAATATATTCAATGAAGTAGCGTCTGCTACTCCTTTCGGTAGGGAATTCCATACTTTAACCACCCTCTGGGTGAAGAAGTTCCTCCTTGATTCAGTCCTAAATCTGCTCCCCCTGATCTTGAGGCTATGCCCTCTTGTCCTACTTTCACCTACCAGTGGAAACATCCTTTCTACTTCTATCTTATCCATTCAAAATTTTACATGTTTCTATTAGATCCCCCTCAACCTTCTGAATTCCAGTGAATATAATCCCAATCTACTCAGCCTCTCCTCATACGATAACCTCCCTGCTCTTATATTCCATGACTTCACTAATAAAGGCAAATATTCCACATGCCTTCTTAACTACCGTATTAACGTGCCGTGCTGTCTTCAAAGATCTGTGAGCCTGCACACCAAGGTCTCTCTGGTCCTCTGCACTTCCCCGAGTCCGACCATTCATTGTAAATTCCCTTGTCCCAAAATACGTCACTTCACACTTTTCAGGGTTAAATTCCATTTGCCACTGTTCTGCCCGTCTGACCTTCCCGTCTATATCGTCCTGTGATCTAAGGCTTCCCTCCTCACTATTTACCGCACCATTGACTTTTGTGTCATCTGCGAACTTACTGATCAAACCCCCCATATTCACATCCAGATCATTAATGTACACTGCGCACACCCCCCCCCCCCCCCCCCCCCCCCCCCCATATTCATGTCCAGATCATTCATGTAAAGTGCGAACAGCCAGGGACCCAGCACCGATCCCTGCGGAACCCCACTGGACACCAGCTTCCGGTCACAAGGACAACCTTCGCCTCTCCTGCCACTCAGCCCATTTTGAATCCACCTTGTCACGTTTGCTCCGGATCCCGTGGGCCATTATTTTCTTGATCAGGCTCCCATGCGGGACCTTGTCAAGAGTCTTATTGAGGCCCGTGGAGACGACATCAACCGCACAGCCCTGACCTACACACCTAGTTCCCTCCTCGAAAAATTCAATCAAATTTTTATTCCACTTTTACTTGGCCTCTTTAAGAAAGTTAATTCTTATTGACCATTGATGATGTTAATGGCCTCCTCTGTGGTAGGTTTGGAAGCACATTCCTCCGGGTTTGAAAGCTGACACTGGCTTTCAATCCTTCGTGCTCGAGAAGAATGAATGAATAAAGGGAGTGTTCTGTTTGCCAAAGGCTTGTTCTCACCAGGTAGCTTTGACAGTATCTAGGTTTCCTCAGCAGCTACACATCTTTTCTTTAATACGTGGCTGTGATCCCATTAGCTGAGTGGTGCAATTGGATTAAGACGAGAGAATAGCAGCCTGTTTCAGTCTGGGCTCCACTCGGCACTCTGTTGCAAGGATACGTGAAGAGTAGACGGAGGTTAACAGCACTTAGCTCTGGTTGACCGGTTTCCTTGGCTCTTTCATGAGCAGCACAAAAGGTTGAGATTCCTTCTCCGCCGCACCCACCTGCCCTCCCCGTCCCACAGGCACATTTTTTTGCCCTATTGTTCGTCGGCTCGACTGGAGAATGAGTAAATGTTGAAACGTTGCTGGGCCTGGCATTTTCAGGATATCTTTGCCCCGCTTAAAGGTAAAACGACAAAGGGGGACAGCCACGTTGGGTTTCGCAAGAATTCACCTCATGGTGGAATAAACACGGACGTTTTTTTTCTCTGGGGTGTGGAGCTCAATGCCATGTCGCCTGTTGGAAAGATTACAGTGCCCTGAAATCATTTTGATGGTTAAATAAATGACAGTGATTGGAACCTGGTGACGTGTCTGCACTAAAGTGTGTTGTTGACACTAAAAGCGCAAATTGGGTTTAGGTCGAGGTCGCAGTTAAAGCCACTTCACTTGGGGGTGGCCAAGTGCCAGGATTGTCCTCCAGCTTCTCCACAATGCAAGGTTCATTTCCTGGACATTGCAGTGAGCAAAACACTGGAGAAAACACAGAGGAACATTAAAAAAAAAGTTGTTTTTTTTTTTATCCCTGTTTCTTTGATTATTTTCATGTTTGAGTTTTTAAAAAATATTACATGAATAAAAAATATTGGGGGAGGCCCCTCAAACACGTTCGGTCGTCCGATGGCCGAACTGTACCCAGCCAGCTTGACCAAGAAAATCCACCAAAGTTGGTTTTGAAATTTTCAATTGATTCCTTTTTTTTAGGAGAGCGGGTTCCAAGTTTCCCCAAGGGTCCAGCTCTAATTTTAAGGTTATTCCCGCCTGTTGCATAGAATCCTAACGGAGCAACTTTGATCCATCAAGCCTGCACCAATCCTTCGAAAGAGCATTAGAACATAGAGAACATACAGTGCAGAAGGCCATTCGGCCCATCGGGGCTGTACCGACCCACTTAAGCCCTCACTTCCACCCTATCCCCATAACCCAATAACCCCTTTTAACTCTTTTTGACACTAAGGGCAATTTATCATAGCCAATCCACCCAACCCCCACATCTTTAGGCTGTGGGAGCAAACTGGAGCACTCGGAGGAAACCCATGCAGACACGGGGAGAACGTGCAGACTTCACACGGACAGTCACCCAAGGCTGGAATCATCTTGAGCCCCTCAATGAGACCACCCCTTAATATCGAATGAAATGAAAATCGCTTATTGTCACAATAAGCTACTGTGAAAGCCACTGTTCAATGAAGCTACTGTGAAAAGCCCCTAGTCGCCACATTCCGGCACCTGTCCGGGGAGGCTGGTACAGGAATCGAACCGTGCTGCTGGCCTGCTTGGTCTGCTTTAAAAGCCAGCGATTTAGCCGAGTGAGCTAAACCAGCCCCTATGTTTGAGACAATAACACAGGCACTGTACACGGCAAATATACACCCAGTCCGTCATTCTGGGAAAGCCCTTAGCAACATCATCTGGGGGCTTGTGCCAAAGTTGGGAGAGCTGTCCCACAGATTAGTCAAGCAACAGGCAGACATTGTCATACTCACTGAATTATACCTTTCAGCCAATATCACAGACTCCTCCATCGCCATCCATGGATACGTCCTGCCCTGCCGACAGGCCACATCCATCACTGGCACAGTGGTATACAGTCAGGAGATAGTTATCATGGGGGTGCTCGACATGAGACTCCGGACCTCGGGAAATCTCGTGGCATCATGTCAGACATGGGCAAGGAAACCTGAGTACTGCTCCACCTTCAACTAATGAATCAGGACTCCTTCATGTTGAACATCATTTGAAGGAAGCCCTGAGGGTGATGAGGGCTCAGAGTGTACGCTGGGTGGAATATACACTGGCATCTACCCAGCAATATGGAAAACTGCCCAGTTTTCTTGTACACAAGAAACAGGACAAATCCAACCCAGCCAATTACTGCCCTGTCAGTCTACTCTCCATCATCAGCAAAGTGATGGAAGGGGCCATCAACAGTGCTATTAAGCGGCCCTTACTCAGCAATAACCTGCTCACGGATGCTCAGTTTGTGTTCAGCCAGGGTCGCTCAGCTCTTGACCTCATTACAGCCTTGGGTCAAACATGGACAAAAGAGCTGAAATAATGGAGATTGGGATTAAAAGAACCCTTTTATTTTGGGGAGGTGTTGGGACCTGGAAGGTGATGTGATGAAAGTCCAGGATTAAGTCTAACAGACATTTCTGCCTCTACACGTGATGTCTCAGCGGGATTTAAAAGTCACCAAGGCACTCGATGGAAGAAGTTTATATCAATGATTTAGACATGAGTGTGGGAGGGTTGATCAGTAAAGTTCACAGATGATACGAAAATTGGTGGGGTGGTAAACAGTGAGGGGGAAAGCCTTAAATTACAAGAGGACATACGCAGGCTGTCAGGCGGCAAATGGAATTCAATCCGGATAAGTGTGAGGTGGACAGGACAAACCAGGCAAGGGGAATACATGATAAACGGCAGGACCCTGGGAAGCAGGGTCAGAGGGACCTTGGTCTGCATTTACACTGGTCCCTTAAGGTAGCACAGCAGGTCGATACAATGGTTAAGAAGGCATATGGTACATTTGCCTTTATTAGCCGAGGCATAGAGTTTAAGAGCAGGGAGGTTATGCTGGAACTGTATAAAACATTGGTTAGGCCACAGCTGGAGTATTGTGTGCAGTTCTGGAATCCTATTATCGGAGGGATGTGATGGCTCTGGAAAGGACCTCTTATTGACTGACCTCCTTAACACTACACCCATGTATGCTTCATCCGACGCCAGTGCTTATGTCGCTACACTGTATATCCCGTGTTGCCCTATCATGTATATTCTTTCTTTTCATGTACTTAATGATCTGTTGAGCTGCTTGCAGAAAAATACTTTTCACTGTACCCCGGTACACGTGACAATAAACAAATCCCAATCCAATCCAAATGGTACAGAGGAGATTTACCAGGTATCACCTGAGCTGGCAAGTTTTAGTTATGAAGAGAGACTGAATAGATTGGGATTGTTTTCCTTGGAGCAGAGGGGGCGACATGATTGAGATGTGTACAATTACGAGGGCAGCACGGTAGCATACGTGGCTAGCACTGTGGCTTCACAGGGGCAGGGTCCCAGGTTCGATTCCCCGCTGGGTCACTGTGCGGAGTCTGCACGTTCTCCTCGTGTCGGTGTGTGTTTCCGCCGGGTGCTCCAGTTTCCTCCCACAGCCCAAAGATGTGCGGATGAGATGGATTGGCCATGCTAAAATTGCCCTGAGTGTCCAAAAAGGTTGGCAGGGTTATAAGACTATAAGACATAGGAGCAGAATAAGGCCACTTGGCCCATCAAGTCTGCTCCGCCATTGAATCATCGCTGATATTTTCTCATCCCCATTCTCCTGCCTTCTCCCCATAACCCCTGATCCCCTTATTAATCAAGACCCTATCTATCTCTGTCTTAAAGACACTCAGTGATTTGGCCTCCACGGCCTTCTGCGGCAAAGAGTTCCACAGATTCACCACCCTCTGGCTGAAGAAATTCCCCCCCATCTCTGTTTTAAAGGATCGTCCCTTGAATCTGAGATGGTGTCCTCTGGTTCTAGTTTTTCCTACAAGTGGAAACATCCTCCTCACATCCACTCTATCCAGGCCTCGCAGTCTCCTGTACGTTTCAATAAGATCCCCTCTCATCCTTCTAAACTCTTAACGAGTACAGACCCAGAGTTCTCAAACGTTCCTCATATGACAAGTTCTTCATTCCAGGATTCATTCTTGTGAACCTCCTCTGGACCCTTTCCAAGGCCCCAGCACATCCTTCCTTAGATACGGGGCCCAAAACTGCTCATGGGGACCGGGTGGAAGGAGGGCTTAAGTGGGTCGGCGCAGACTTGACGGGCCGAATGGCCTCCTTCTGCACTGTATGTTCTATGAATCTATGTATGAGGGGCATAGAGGGTGGTGGGAATCTGGGACTCGCTGCCTGAAAGGGTGGTGGAGGCAGAGACACTCATAACATTTAAGAAGTATTTAGATGTGCGATTGCGATCCCAGAGCAGCCAAGGCCAAGTGCTGGAAATTTGGAATAGTTCGGTGATTATTTTTGACCGGCGCAGTCGCGATTCTTTGCTGTATGACTCTGTGACTTAAGGACAGGGGACGTTCTCCCTGCTGTCCTGGCCAATATTTATCCCTCAATCAACATCCCTAAAATGCATAATTTCATCCTTTATTACATTGTGTGTGTGGGAGCTGCTGTGTGCACATTGGCTGCCATATTTCCTGCATTACATCAATGACTACACTCCAACCAGAGACTCACAGAATTGTTACGATGCAGAAAGAGTCCATTCAGCCCATCGTGTCTGTACTGCCCCTCCAAGCGAGCATTGTGACTTAGTGCCAATCCCTTAGGGCAGCACGGTAGCACAGTGGTTAGCACAGTTGCTTCACAGCGCCAGAGTCCCAGGTTCGATTCCCGGCTTGGGTTACTGTCTGTGCGGAGTCTGCACGTTCTCCCCGTGTCTGCGTGGGTTTCCTCCGGGTGCTCCGCTTTCCTCCCACAGTCCAAAGATGTGTCGCTTAGGTGGATTGGCCATGATAACAGAGAACAATACAGCACAGGAACAGGCCCTTCGGCCCTCCAAGCCTGTACTGGCCATGATATCAACCTTTGGCAAAACCCTTAACACATCCTTGTGCCGTATCCCTCTATACCCATCCTATCCATGTGTTTGTCAAGATGCCTTTTGAACACCGTTAATGTATCTGCTTCCACAACCTCCCCTGGCAACGTGTTCCAGGCACTCACCACCCTCTGCGTAAAAAACCTGCCCCGCACATCTCCTTTGCCCCACGGACCTTAAACCTATACCCTTAGTGCCCAGAAAGGTTAGATGGGGTTGCTGGGATAGGATGGAGGTGTGGGCTGAAGTGGGGTGCTCTTTCCAAGGGCCAGCGCAGACTTGATGGGCCTAATAGCCTCTTTCTAATAATAATAAACACTTATTGTCACAAGTAGGCTTCAGTGAAGTTACTGTGAAAAGCTCCTAGTCGCCACATTCCAGCGCCTGTTCGGGGAGGCTGGTATGGGAATTGAATCCGCGCTGCTGGCCTTGTTCTGCATTACAAGCCAGCTGTTTAGCCCAGTGTGCTAAACCAGCCCCTCTGTACTCTAAATTCTATGATTCAATGATTCCTTGCCTTTCCCCCGCACATTGTTTGCATTGAAATTAATCATGGTGCGCCATTGGCACTCCAGAACAGCCTGAGGGTGTGACAGGTGCTATACAAATGCAGTTCTTTGTTATCTAAACGCCTGAATTGGGGAAGAAGAAAACGCTTCATCTGTAGCTCTCAAAGGGCCTAAATGCGGAGGAAATGTGGGAAATGTTTGAACGGGGAATGTATTTTTTTATAGCTTCAATTTTCACTCTCTCGTCAGTTCAGTAATATTCTCGTCCATTTAATGCAAGTCTCTTTATGCAAATTCCAGAACACAGGTAGCAATGCTTGATGATAAATGGGTTCAGTTAGCTGCACATGTCTGCTTAATAACAGGAATTTAACCATATTAGCAGCAAATGACAATTATTCCCAATGTGGTTTTAAATGCAGTGCGTGTCAAATAAAGGAATATTAGTCAAAAACTGTGACTGCAAAATGATTGCCGGTTCCTGATAGTTTAACAGTCGGATAATCCTGTTTTATATGACCATAATAATTTGAGTTCTACCCGGCCCAGCTTCATTACATTGACTGTTCCTAAAGCGCCAAAGCTTTTCGTTTTGACAGGTCTTTGTACAGAGTGTCTGTTGCCACCCGTGAGTCAGGAATGGCGACAACAAGTTACATTTACATAGCATCTTTTGGCACAGTAAAATGTCCCAAGGTGCTTCACCGGAGTGTTTATCGGACACAATTTGAAACTGAGCCACATACAGATATTTGGGCAGGTGATGAAAATCTTGGTAGGTTTTAAAGAGTGTCTTAAAATCATGCGAGAGAGAGAGGAGGGCGGTGGGGAGGTTTAATAATAATTTATTGTCACAAGTAGGCTTGCATTAACCCCGCAATTAAGTTGCTGTGAAAAGCCCCTAGTCGCCACACTCCGGCGCCTGTTCGGGTATGCGGAGGGAGAATTCAGAATGTCCAGTTCACCTACCAGCACGTCTTTCGGGACTGTAGGAGGAAACCGGAGCACCCGGAGGAAACCTACCCAGACACGGGGAGAACGTGCAGACTCGGCACAGATAGTGACCCAAGCCGGGAATCGAACCTGGGACCCTCAGAGCTGTGAAGCAACAACGCTAGCCACTGTGCTACCGTGCCGCCCATTTACAAAGGGAATTCCGAAGTTAGGTTCCAGGCAACTGAAGGCCCAGTCGTCAGTGTTGAGGGGGGAAGAGAGTGAAGGAAATCGGGAATGTGCACCAGGCCAAAATTGGGGGAAGCACGGACATCTCGGAGGGTTGTAGGAGGTGACAGATGTGGGGTAGAGTTGGGTGGGTGTGGGTGGTGAGGCCACGGAGGGGTTTGAAAGAAAGGGTGAGAACTCTAAAATCTAGGGGCTCACCAAACTGGGGATTGATGCGGATTTGAACACTGGGGAGATGGGTGAATGGAACTCGGTGTGGGTTGGAGCTCGGATGGTAAAGGATTTAGGGTGCGCTCGATAATACTTCAGCTGTCCGAGGCTGGGGATTAATCATGTGTCTTCCAGCTGTCCTCCAACTCTGACTAGAACTAGGCACGGTACCCGAGGTGTCACGTGATCAGGAATTGGCCAAGAATTCTACTGCTTCTTTCCCTACCCTGTCGGTTTATTGATTGTTCCTGAGTACACTGGCCTGGCGTTTCGGTGCGGGTCGAGGAATCATGGGCTGAAATCCCCCCTCTGGAGAACTGTTTTCAAGAAATCTGGTCATTGCTAAACTGGGAGGGACAGGTGATGCTCACATCTCCCAATCAACGTCGCTGCAACTGACCAGCTGGTCATTTATTCCCATTCCTGTCTGGGGAAAAATTTGCTGTCCCCTGAGAAAATTTGCGGGATCCTGGGGAAGGAGCGCCGTGAAGTGGCGCTGATCAGATCATTCTTTCCCCAAGATCGTAAAGAATTAGGAACAGGAGTGGACCGCCCGTCTGCCTCGGCCCTGCTCCACCATTCGATAAGATCGTGGGGGATCGGGTTGAGGCCTTGACTCCACTTGTCCATCCACTTCTCGCAGCTCTCGGCTCCCTTGTCGATCAAAAATCTGTGTAACTCGGCCTTGAATCTATTCAATGACCCAGCCTACGCTGCTCGCTGAAGTATTCCACAGACTTAATGATCCTCCGAGAGAAGAAAACCGTCCCCAGAACCATCTTAAATGGGAGACCCCTCATTTGAAACCATTTCCCTTTATTTCTAGATTCGCCCCCCATGAGGGGGGAACATCCTCTCAGTATCTATCTACCCTGTCAAGCCCCCTCGGAATCTGATGCATTGGTAACATCACCACTTCATTCTTCTAAACTCCAATGAGTATAGGCCCAGCTTGCTCAGAATTTACTCGGTAGACAATCCTTTCCCTCCAGGGATCAGCCTAGTGCACATTCTCTGAACTAGCTTCCGAAGCAAGTATATCCGGAAGGAGGCACGGAAATGTGCCGTTTTCCAGTTGTGGTCTTACCAACATTTTGCGCAGTTCCCCGCAGTGCAGAAGGAGGACCATTCGGCCCATCGGGTCTGCAGCGGCAGTCCGACAGAGCAACTGTACCCAGGTCCGCTTCTTCTTCCTCCACTCCCTGACCCCATAACCTAATCTGTACATCTTTGGACTGTGGGAGGAAACCAGAGCACCCGGACTAAACCCACGCAGGCACGGGGAGAACGTGCAGACTCCGCACAGACAGTGACCCAAGGTCAGAATCAAAGACGAGTCCCTGGTGTTGTGAGTCAGCTGTGCTAACTACGTCTCTCTTTCTCTCTCTCTCTCTCTCTCTCCCCCCCCCCCCCCCCCCCCCCCCCGAGTAAGACTTCTCTACTTTCCCCCTTGCAATAAAGGCCAACGAGATAACCTTTGAGGAGCTTGCACAGGCGCAGTGGGCCAAATGGCCACCTCCTGTTCTGAATGCTCGTGATTCTGGGAGGCAACGATCAAATGCGTACGGCTCAGGTCACAATCCAATCACATTTGAGAATGCTTTCTTTTCTCTCCCCCCCCCCCCCCCCCCGTCTTGCCTTCTGTCACTCTGTGCAAGAAGAACCCCATTAAGCCTTCCTCAAGAACAACATCCAAGATTCTTGAAACTTCTTTTGAGGACGTATCCGAGGAGGCTGCAGCCATAAGCAGAGGATCAAAGAACAGAGAACGGTCACGGGGGGGGGGGGTTGCCAAGCTGTCCCGGGAATGTTTGGGAGCAATCCCTGCAGTATTCAGGCTGGAGGAAGATGGATTTCCGTTAAGTAATCCCACAGAATGACACACTAATTCAGATTTTGCACTCTGCTCCTACTTGGAAGATCAAACGCGTTCCTTTTGCGAAACACTAGACGCCGAACAAAATCCGATTTCACTCTCCAGCCCAAAAAATATGTGATGGCAGCTTTGATCATCCAGAATAATTGTGTGTGTGTATGGATGGGGTTGTGGTCTTGTGGAGCTGGGTTTGAGACTGTGTGTGTGAGACTGTGTGTGTGTGAGACTGTGTGTGTGTGAGACTGTGTGTGTGTGGGTATGTGTGTGGGTGGGTACGTGTGTGCGTCTGTGTGTGTGGGTACGTGTATGAGTCTGTGTGGGTACGTGTGTGAGTCTGTGTGTGGGTACATGTGTGAGTCTGTGTGTGGGTACATTTGAGTCTGTGTGTGGGTACATGTGTCAGTCTGTGTGTGGGTACATTTGAGTCTGTGTGTGCGTGCATGTGTGAGTCTGTGTGTGGGTACATTTGAGTCTGTGTGGGTACATTTGAGTCTGTGTGTGCGTGCATGTGTGAGTCTGTGTGCATTGGTGTGTGTGGGTATGTGGGGTGGGGTACATGTGTGAGTGTGTGTGGGTACATGTGAGTGTGTGGGTACATGTGTGTGTGGGTACATGTGAGTGTGTGGGTTCATGTATGAGTCTGTGTGTGGGTACATGTGTGAGTCTGTGTGGGTACATGTGTGAGTGTGTGGGTACATGTGTGAGTCTGTGTGGGTACATGTGTGAGTCTGTGTGGGTACATGTGTGAGTCTGTGTGAGGGTACATGTGTCAGTCTGTGTGTGGGTACATGTGTGAGTCTGTGTGTGGGTACATTTGAGTCTGTGTGTGGATACATTTGAGTCTGTGTGTGCGTGCATGTGTGAGTCTGTGTGTGCGTGCATGTGTGAGTCTGTGTGTGGGTACATTTGAGTCTGTGTGTGCGTGCATGTGTGAGTCTGTGTGTGGGTACATGTGTCAGTCTGTGTGTGGGTACATTTAAGTCTGTGTGTGGGTACATGTGTGAGTCTGTGTGTGGGTACATGTGTGAGTCTGTGTGTGGGTACATGTGTGAGTCTGTGTGTGGGTACATGTGTGAGTCTGTGTGTGGGTACATGTGTGAGTCTGTGTGTGGGTACATGTGTGAGTCTGTGTGTGGGTACATGTGTGAGTCTGTGTGTGGGTACATGTGTGAGTCTGTGTGTGGGTACATGTGTGAGTCTGTGTGTGGGTACATGTGTCAGCCTGTGTGTGGGTACATGTGTCAGTCTGTGTGTGGGTACATGTGTGAGTCTGTGTGTGGGTACATTTGAGTCTGTGTGTGGGTAAATGTGTGAGTCTGTGTGTGGGTAAATGTGTGAGTCTGTGTGTGGGTACATGTGTGAGTCTGTGTGTGGGTAAATGTGTGAGTCTGTGTGTGGGTACATGTGTGAGTCTGTGTGTGGGTACATTTGAGTGTGTGTGGGTGCATGTGTGAGTCTGTGTGTGGGTACATGTGTCAGTCTGTGTGTGGGTACATTTGAGTCTGTGTGTGGGTACATGTATGAGTCTGTGTGTGGGTACATTTGAGTGTGTGTGGGTGCATGTGTGAGTCTGTGTGTGGGTACATGTGTGAGTCTGTGTGTGGGTACATTTGAGTCTGTGTGTGGGTACATGTGTGAGTCTGTGTGTGGGTACATTTGAGTCTGTGTGGGTACATTTGAGTCTGTGTGTGCGTGCATGTGTGAGTCTGTGTGTGGGTACATTTGAGTCTGTGTGTGGGTACATGTGTCAGTCTGTGTATGGGTACATTTGAGTCTGTGTGTGGGTGCATGTGTGGGTCTGTGTGTGGGTGCATGTGTGAGTCTGTGTGTGGGTACATTTGAGTCTGTGTGTGGGTACATTTGAGTCTGTGTGTGGGTACATGTGTGAGCCTGTGTGTGGGTACATTTGAGTCTGTGTGTGGGTACTTTTGAGTCTGTTTGGAGCTGGGATGGTGAGTGTATGCGGGGGTCAGGGTTTGTGAGTGTATTTGTGTCTTGATATGTGAGAATCGGGGTGGTGTGCGGGTGGGGCTGTGTGTGGGGAGGCGGCATGGTGTGTGGGGGGTGAATAAATGAATGTGGGTTGGAGTGTGTATGTGGGAGGGGGGTGAGTGTGAGAGAGTGCAGGGGAAATGAGAGTCAGAGAGGAGTGTGGGAGGCGGCTGAGTGAGTGAGGATGGGGGGGTATGAGGAGGTGCCATTGGAGAAGTCTCTCTATGTGGGGTGTGAGTGAGGGTGTGGGAGTGGGTGGGGTTGTGAGGCGGGTGAGTGAGGATGGGGGGGGGGGTATGAGGAGGTGCCATTGGGGAAGTCTCTATGTGGGGTGTGAGTGAGGGTGTAGGGGTGGGTGTGTGAGGCGGGTGAGTGAGGATGGGGGGGGGTATGAGGAGGTGCCATTGGGGAAGTCTCTATGTGGGGTGTGAGTGAGGGTGTGGGGGTGGGTGGAGGTGTGAGGCGGGTGAGTGAGGATGGGGGGTATGAGGAGGTGCCATTGGGGAAGTCTCTCTATGTGGGGTGTGAGTGAGGGTGTAGGGGTGGGTGGAGGTGTGAGGTGGGTGAGTGAGGATGGGGGAGTATGAGGAGGTGCCATTGGGGAAGTCTCTATGTGGGGTGTGAGTGGGTGGGTGGGGGTGCGAGGCGGGTGAGCCAGTGTGACTGGGGGGTGAGGGGGGCAGGTGGAGGTCAGTGGTATGAGTGGGGGTGTGTTGGGTGAGGGGTGAGTGGTTTGCGCTGGATGTGCGGGAAGGTGGGGTCGGGGGTCAGTGGTGTGAGGAGTGGATGAGTGGTGAGGGGAAAGTGGTGTATGCTGAGTGTGAGGGGAGGTAAGGGGGTGAGGGAGGAAGCGTGCGGGGGGGTGAGTGAGTAGTGTGTGTGTGTGTGTGGGGGGGTGGAGGGCGTAAGGGGGGTGAGGGGGAGGGGGGTGAGTGAGTCGTGTGTGTGTGGCAGAGGGGGTGGGGGTAGGCGTGGGGGGTTAAATGAAATGAAATTTGCTTATTGTCATAAGTAGGCTTCAAATGAAGTTACTGTGAAAAGCCCCTAGTCACCACATTCCGGCGCCTGTTCGGGGAGGCTGGTACGGGAATTGAACCGTGCTGCTGGCCTGCTTTGGTCTGCTTTCAAAGCCAGCGATTTAGTTTTGAACTCCTCCGACCAGCCAATTGACACAGACGGAATGGAAAGCTGGAGCAGCAGATGTGATTGTTGGGATGGTCGGAGGTATATTTTGAACAATGTCTTTTATTAAGAATCCAGAGATCTGACGTTGCGATCACGGAATCAGCCATAAAGAGCCCATTTCCTTATTGGGAAATAATGCTTTTTGGATGTCGGAAACAATGTGAAACCTGATAAATGCACAAGTGTAACTATTGAGGTTAAAGGGGATGAAAGCTTCCTCAGAATACGTTTTAATCTTGGCGTTAAAGCAAAGTTTCAATATCTCCTTATATAGTAAGAGTGAGATTCTGTCTGTGGAGGGGCCAGACAGTGTTCCCTGTAATTTTGTTCCCTATCTGTTTCCAGCTGGTGCACATTAAGGTGAGGTATCCAAGGTATAATTGGAAAGCTGTGCTTAATTTGTAAAACTCTTCAAAAGGGAAGAATCAATGGTAAATATCCTGGGAACACAGCTGTAGGAGTCACGGGATTGTCCTGGGGTGGATCCCACATCAGGAAGTAAAGGAATCTCCGACAGCCTGAGTCAGGTTATTGAACTTCTTGCGCGTCACTCTATCAAGGCCAGCAATTTATTGGACAGAGTTTCTCGCTTGGCCATTTCGGAGGGGCAGTTACGAGCTGACCACGTTGCTGTGGGTTTGGAGTCACATGTAGGCCAGACCGGGTAAGGACGGCAGATTTCCTTCCTAAAGGGGCATTAGTGACCCAGATGTCTTTTTTTTACAACAATCAGGGACACTATCCCTGGGTGTCAATTCTGCATTTATTCATTGAAATTTAAATTCCACCAGCTGCTTTGGTGGGATTTGAACCCACGTTGCCAGAGCGACGGCCTGGGCCTCTGGATTATGAGTGACATTACCACTGTGCCACCAGCCCTGCTGTTCAACAGTCACGTAGGGGGAGTGGAGTGTGTGAGCTGGGGAGCAATTTTAGACTCATTGGGCGAAATTCTCCCCTACCCGGCGGGGCGGGGGGGGTCCGGGCGTAGCAGAGTGGCGGCAACCACTCCGGCGTCGGGCCTCCCCAAAGGTATAGAATTCTCCGCACCTTTAGGGGCCAAGCCCTCACATTGAGGGGCTAGGCCCGCGCCGGGACGGTTGGCACCACACCGACTGGCGCCAAAACCGGCAACAACGGCCTTTGACGCCCGGCGCCGTGGCTGGCCGAAAGGCCTTCGCCGGTTCGTGCCGCTGACGTCACCACCGGCGCATGCGCGCTGGGAGATTCTTTTCCGCCTCCGCCATGGTGGAGGCCGTGGCGGAAGAAAAAGAGTGCCCCCACGGCACTGGCCCGCCCGCCGGTGCAGACTCCGCACAAGACAGTGGAATAGAATCCGGGCCCCAGGCACGGTGAAGCAGCAGTGCTAACGGCTGTGCCACAGGGCCACCCACACCTCAGGCAAGGGGCACGGTTGAGAAGGCTTCGTGAATGACCTCGACCAGTACGGGAATTGAACCCGCGCTGTCGCGTCGCTTCGCATCACTAACCAGCTGCCCAGCCAACTGAGCCACCCCCCCCCCCCCCCCCCCCCCCCCCCAATCTTCAAATAGAACACACCCCTCTGTATCGACGCCCCATTATTTGTCGAGTACAATGCCAACGCCTGTACACCGGTCTAGCCTCTTGAGCAAAATTGCAATGGGTTCAAATCCCGCTCCAGCAACTGAAGCTCAAAATTCAGACCGGGTGGAACAGATTATCTGGTCGTTATCAGGCCGCTGTTGTGGGATCTTGCTGTGCCCGGCTTACATTGCAACGGCCACCGCACTTTGGAAGTAAATGAGAGGCTGCGGAGTTCCTCGGGATCTCCTGAGAGGGTGGAAGGCATTTCAGTTAATGCGGGGAAGTATTGTCTTCCTTGGAGCAGAGAAAGTTACCGTGGAGTAACGGTGTCCAACATCAGGACGGATTCTGACAGAGCAAACGAGGAAGCAGCGGGAGGTCCTGTGGCTCAGTGGGTAGCATTGCTGCCTCTGGGCCAGAATCTCGGTGTTGAGGACCCGGGAAGGCCATGGGAGGCGGTGCTCATATCGCGGCCGAACACCATGATCATCGGCCTGTCAATATGGCAGAACGTCCTGATGCCGGACAGCAGAAGGTAACGGCAAACCCCTTGCAGAACTTTGCCAAACGCGATCATGGGCCAATCCATGGTCAACCAGGCCTTCCTCAAGCCCGCTGTGAGAGGGGAAGGAGCTGTCCCCTGGTGGCAGGGGTTCGGTACCCGGAGGGGACATAATTGGCTAAATAGAAAGTCTGGAGTGAGGGAAGACGAGGAATTTTAATTTCTTTTACACCTGTTGTGATCTGGAACGCGCTGCCTGCGAAGCCAGTGGAAGACAAGATTCAACGGCAAATTAAAGAAGGGAATTGGATTAAAACCTTGGAAAGAACTAAAAGGGGAAGAGCCGGGAAGAGTAGCTCTCTCCAAGAGCTGGTACAGGTGCGATGGACAGAATGGCCTCCTTCTGCAGTGTATCATTCTGCAATCAGCCCAGTTAATGCTACCAGTCCAAGGCTCGTTAATGGTTCGGATGGTTGGAGTTGGGGCAAATGGCAGGAAGTTTGCCAGCGAACAGCGTTGATAACCTGAGTGGCCTCTGGTGGTAACACTGCTGTAGTAGCCGAGACACATCATCATAATAATTATTATCACGAGTAGGCTGACATTAACGCTGCAATGAAGTTACTGTGAAAAGCCCCTAGTCGCCACACTCCGGCACCTGTTCGGGTACACGGAGGGAGAATTCAGAATGTCCAATTCACCTAACAGCACGTCTTCCGGGACTTGTGGGAGGAAACCGGAGGAAACCCACGCAGACACGGGGAGAACGCGCAGGCTCCGCACAGACAGAGACCCCGGAACCTGGAGCTGTGAAGCAAGTGTTAACCACTGTGCTAATGCACTAATAGAAAAAGAGAAAGATTAACGGTGCTGAGAAAGTGTAAATTCTCCAGATTTAGGTAGGCAGCACGTTGGGGGAAGGAGTGAGTGCTCTTGCCTGGCAGTCCGACGTGCTGCTTCAAGTTTGTTTTTGAATTACTGAAATGAAAATCGCTTATTGTCACGAGTAGACTTCAATGAAGTTACTGTGAAAAGCCCCTAGTCGCCACATTCCGGCGCCTGTCCAGGGAGGCTGGTACGGGAATCGAACCGTGCTGCTGGACTGCCTTGGTCAGCTTTAAAAGCCAGCTCTTTAGCCCAGTGTGCTAAACCAGCCCCTGAGTAGTTTGGTTGAGAGACTGTTAAACATGTTGCTGTGTTTCCGCTTGGAGCCTGAGATTCAGTTGACCGAAGGGGAAAAAGCTCCCGAGGCACGAGGAAGATCACATCCCCTCATTTTCCGACAATTTATTTGGCTATATGCTCCTTGTCGTCTCTGGTGACTGAGCTGACGGAGCTGCCTTCACCTCACCGAGGGACCCAGACGTTCCAGCAAAGAACTGAACTGATCGAGTTGCCTGGTATGTGCTCTCTGCAGGAAGCCTCTTTTTGTTCTGCCAGGCATGAAAAACCTTTTGGTAGGGTTTGATGGGCCATGCAGTCTCATCCTCTGTAGCTTTTTAAGCAAATGGGCTGAGAATTCCATTGCATCGTGTCCTCAGAGACATGAAGAACGGCGCGATCGGTGACATTCTGCAGAGCGGGCGCATCGGAAATATTTCATGATCTTCACGCACTTGGGTACGAGCTCCCTCCCTTGTATCACCGAGCTGGCAGCCCCTCCGTGCAGCAATGGGTGGGGGGGGGGGCAGGGTTTGCTAAAGGCCGGTTCTTTCAGGCCACAGGTTGCCGTTGGTGCTTTGACTGAGCGGGCAGGAGGCAGGCCTGCTCGACATGGACAGGTACCCCGCACAGTGGCCGATTCTTTGCATCAGACGTCGATTTGGTGCCTCATCTTCAACAATAACATGTATTTATACAGCGCCTTCTGACATAGAATCCGTACAGTGCAGAAGGAGGCCATTCGACCCAGCGCGTCTGCACCGACCCTTTGAAAGAGCACCCTACCCATGTCCACTCCCCTGTGCACCCTGCCCCAATCCCCGTAACCCCATAACCTAACCTGCACATCCCCGGACACTAAGGGGCAATTTAGCATGGCCAATCCATCTAACCTGCACATTCCCAGACACTAAGGGGCAATTTAGCATGGCCAATCCATCTAACCTGCACATCCCTGGACACTAAGGGGCAATTTAGCATGGCCAATCCATCTAACCTGCACATTCCCAGACACTAAGGGGCAATTTAGCATGGCCAATCCATCTAACCTACACATTTTTGACATGTAGGAGGAAACCGGAGCACCCGGAGGAAACCCACGCAGACACGGGGAGAACATGCAGACTCCACCCAGTCACCCAGGGCAAGAATTGAACCCTGATCCCAGGCGCTGTGAGGCAGCAGTGTTAACCACTGTGCTACCATGCCGCCCATAATGAAACATGCCCAGGACCTCGACAAGGGCAGCACGGTAGCATTGTGAATAGCGCAATTGCTTCACAGCTCCAGGGTCCCAGGTTCGATTCCCGGCTTGGGTCACTGTCTGTGCGGAGTCTGCACGTTCTCCCCGTGTCTGCGTGGGTTTCCTCCGGGTGCTCCGGTTTCCTCCCTCAGTCCAAAGATGTGCAGGTTAGGTGGATTGGCCATGATAAATTGCCCTTAGTGTCCAAAATTGCCCTTAGCGTTGAGTGGGGTTACTGGGTTATGGGGATAGGGTGGAGGTGTTGACCTTGCGTAGGGTGCTCTTTCCAAGAGCCAGTGCAGACCCGATGGGCCGAGTGGCCTCCTTCTGCATTGTAAATTCTATGAAATCAAAATATATCACCGAGCCACAGAAAGAGATGTCAGGTCAGATGACCAAAAGCTTGATCAAAGAGTTAAAAGTTATAATTTGGATTGTTTCACCACTGGCTGCTGTGCCTCCAGCGGACTGGGCCCCAAACTCGACCCTGTTCTTGTGGCCACAGTATTTATATGGCTAGTCCAGTTCAGCTTCTGGTCAGTGGTAAACTCCAGCATATTGATAGCGGGGGACTCAGCGATGGCAAAGCCATTGAATGTCAAACTATTCTCTCTTGCTGGATGTGGTCATTGCCTGGGACTTGAACGGTCCGAATGTTACTTGTTCACGATTCTCTTAAGGTTGACGTGCAGGTTCAGTCGGCAGTTAGGAAGGCAAACGCAATGTTAGCATTCATCTCGAGAGGGATGAATACATGACCGAAGAGATGGTCTGAGGGCGAGGGTTTCAGATAACTGGGGCATTGGGACCATAGAACATAGAACAGTACAGCACAGAACAGGCCCTTCGGCCCTCAATGTTGTGCCGAGCCATGATCACCCTACTCAAACCCACGCTATACCCGTAACCCAACAACCCCCCCTTAACCCAAACCGGAGCACCCGGAGGAAACCCACGCACACACGGGGAGTACGTGCAGACTCCGCACAGACAGTGACCCAGCCGGGAATCGAACCTGGGACCCTGGAGCTGTGAAGCATTTATGCTAACCACCATGCTACTGCGCTGCCCCAATTCTGGGGGAGGTGGGACCTGTATACCTGTGCAGGACTGATGTCCTTGGGGGGGGGGGGGGGGGGGGGGGGGGGGTGGTTAGAGCAGTTGGGGAGGGTTTACACTAATATGGCAGGGAGAATCAAGAACACAAGAAAACACAGCAAAGAAAATAAGAAAAGTGAGAGGCAGAGGAATCAAGGGCCTGCATCAAAATAGTAGGGACGGGACAAGGAACGTTAATTGGCAGGATTAGACAGGGTGGATTCAGAAAGAATGTTCCCGATGAAGGGGGAGTCCAGAACTAGGGGTCGTAGTTTGAGGATGAGGAATAAACCTTTTAGGACTGAGGTGAGGAGAAAATTCTTCACCCAGAGAGTGGTGAATCTGAGGAATTCACTCCCACAGAAAGTAGTTAGAGGCCAAAACGTTGTGTAATTTAAAGAAGCAATTAGATATAGCGCTTGGGGCTAAAGGGATCAAGGGATATGGGGGGGGAAGGTGGGACCAGGGTATTGAACTTGATGATCAGCTATGATCATAATGAATGGCGGGCTGGGCTTGAAGGGCCGAATGGCCTCCTCCTGCTTCTATGTATGTTTGTATATATGTCACTCTTTCCTCCCTTCCGGAATCAGCTCATTTTTCCATGTTTGGAATAAGGCTGTAATGGGGTCAGGAGCTGAGTGACCCTGGCGGAACCCAAACTGAGCAGGTGATGCGTAAGTGCCGTGTGGTAGTACTGTCGATAACTGTCCATCACTTTAATGATGCTCGAGACCAGACTGATGGGGTGGTAATTTGCTGGGTGAAATTTGTCCTGCTTATGTGTACAGGATATACGAGATCGATGTTAGTTTTGCAACTAGGCTCACGGCCAGTTCTGGAGCACAAGTCTTCAGTACAAATACCGGGATATTGTCAGGGCCCATAGCCTTTGCAGTGTCCAGTGCCTTCAGCCATTTCTAGACATCACGTGGGGTGAATCGTATTGGCTGAAGACTGACATCTGTGATGCTGGGGACCTCCGGAGGAGGCCGAGATGGATCATCCACTCGGCACTTCTGGCTGAAGATTGTAGCGAATGCCTCAGCCTTGTCTTTTTCACGTATGTGCTGGGCTCCTCCATCATTGAGGATGGGGATATTTGTGGAGCCTCCTCCTGCAATGGGTTGTTTAATTGTCCACCACCATTCACGGCTTAGATCTGATGCATTTGTTGTGGAATCGCTTAGCTGTGCCTATTACCTGCTGCTTATGCTGTTTGGCCACAAGTAGTCCTGTGTTGTAGCTTCACCAGGTTGACTCCTCATTTTTCAGTCTGCCTGATGTTGTTCCTGGCATGCTCGCCTACACTCTTCATTGACCCAGGGTTGATCCCCTGGCTGGGTGGTAATGGTAGAGTGGGGGATATGCTGGCCCATGAGGTTACAGATTGTGGTTGAATACAATTCTGCTGCTGCTCAATGCCCACAGCGCCTCATGGATGCCCAGATTTTGGTTGTTCGATCTGTTCGATGTCTGTCCCATTTAGCACGGTGTTAGTGCCACACAACACTATGGAGGGGACCCTCAATGTGAAGATGGGATTTTGTCTACAGATCTATCTGCCAATGGGACAGGCCCCAGGGATGGTGACTAGGACATTTGCCTTGATGTGAACTCAGCAGGGAGAATGAAATCTGTGCGCAGGAGAACCATCATCAAATTTACTTTGCGCATTCCTTCGTTCCGCCATTGACTCTCATGACTTAGGAACATAGCAGCAGAGATCTTAGGAGCAGGAGGAGGCCATTCAGCCCCTCGAGCCTGCTCCGCCAGTCAATCTGATCATGCCTGATCTGATTGTGGCCTTAATTCGACTTCTGCCCCATAACCCTTGACTCCCTTGTTGCTCAAAAACCTTCTGTTACCTGGTTCCTGAATTCTGGGATTCCTTCCCAACACTACCCGTCTCTCTACTGTCCCTTTCCTTTAAGCTGCTTCCTAAATCCCATCAAGCTATTGGCCAGCTGGATCTCCTCATGTGGAACATGGTGACATTTGATAATCACCTTCATGAAGCACCTTGGGACATATCCACATTGTTACAAGTGCTGTGGAAACTCTGGGCCGTGCTGATTATCGAGACAAAACGTACTCGCAATTTTTGCTTTTTGTCACCAATACCAACCAAGAGGAATATGTTTCCACCGTCTGCTCGCCGCCATCTGCTTGCTGAGTTGCTGACCGGCCTAGCGAGCTCTGTGCCGAGGGAATGAATGCGAACATTCCGTCGATGATATCCGGCAGCAGGTGACGATGGGATCGCCAGCACGTGGATCAAGCCCAGCTTCCCTGAAATTCTCCACACTATCTGTCCGTGATCACTGAATTCCGTGCGCTCCCCTTTCCCCGGAACCTTGACCCATCCTGGTAATCCGAGGCCTTCGCAAACTCCACGGTGTCTGGTGGGGTCAGCCCATGCCCACCTTTCAGGAGGTTGAGATTATCTCAGTATTGTTCAGAACGGCAAGTGTCCTTGAATGAATCTATCGTGCCAACAGTTCCCTGGAGCCTCGAGGCATCAAATTCCCCCAGCTGCCTGAACTATTTTCGGGTGTCTCAGATGTGTTCCGATTTAGAATGAAGAGACATGCCTCCAAGGACTAAATATTAGCTGGTGAGACGCAGAAGTGCCATTCGCCAATGCCTGGTGTTCCTGTCTTGCTGATCTACTCTTGCCGCGTTTTCAATTCCGCATGAAATCGATGGCTACAGAAGTACTTTAATGTCTGTAAAACGCTTTGTGACATCCTGAGGTGGTGAAAGGCTTTGCTTAAATACCAATCTGTCTGCCTTTTCCTTCCCTCTACCTCCATCTCTCTCTCTCACAATCTCTCTCTCTCTCCTCTCTCTCTCCCATGTTACTCTTTCTGATGGTTCAATCGGATGAACAGAGACAAACTCTTGCCATTACTAAGATGCTCATTCAGGCCCCTTGACAACTTGATAACCCCAAATAACGGAGCCAGATTATTGTGCGCGAGGGCTGCCGCTGATCGTCTGGGGGAGTGTCTTGGACATCAATATTGTGGTTGTGGAGGGGGAGGGGGAGGGGGGGGGGGGGGGGGGAGGTGGCGAGAGATTTGAAAGGATGATTTATTCAGCTGAGGTTTCACTTCAAAAGTTGAGAATTTCTTCCGTCCCCTCAGGTGCGAAACTATATCTGGGATCTATGGGGTTCTGGGCAACAAGCCCATTCTCTGACAGCATTGGAGAGGCTTTTTCCTCCTTGTAGATCTAGTCATCCTGTGTACTCTGACCCTGCGAGAGAAGCTTATAAATGTAATCAGACCCTCGATATTTCAGGAGAGGCATGGACGGGGATGCGTTCTCAGTCTATTGGAGAAGAGTGTTATAATCTTGCCGAGCCGGTATTTCATCCTTGCAAGGTCTCGAGCAGTGATGTGTGAAAGCCTCAGAGGAGTGTTGGAAGCGATGGGGGAAGGTCTGGCATTCTGGTCTTCTGGAACTGTACCGAGCTATTGTTACACTGGCAACGATTGAGCCAGTACCTCAGTATCAGATGGGAAACTTGTTGGTTACTAGCCCATGGTATTCCTGTTCCACCATGAGTGATGGTGCTGCAGGAGTTAAACAGTCTCCAATGACCCCCCCGCCATGAATATTGCATGTAACCGTATCTGTGCTATGTGATGCCATAATGTTAGTTTATGGGATTTGTCAGCATTTTTTAGCCCATCCCTAATTGCCCTCGCGCTGGGTGGCTTGCTAGGGCTATTTCAGAGGGCGAGTTAAGAGTCGACCACGGGGCGGTGGTGGCGTAGTGGTATTGTCACTGGACTAGCAACCCAGAGACCCAGAGTAATGTTCCGGGGTCCCAGGTTCAAATCCCGCAACTGCAGATGGTGACATTTCAATTCAACAAAAATCTGGAATTAAAAATCTAAACGATGACCATGAAACCATTGCCGATTGTTGTAAAAACCCATCTGGTTCGTTAATGTCCTTTAGGGAAGGAAATCTGCTGTCCTTGCCTGGTCTGGCCTACATGTGACCCTCAGCAACGTGGTTGACTCTTAACTGCCCCCTCAAGGGCAAGTAGGGACGGGCAATAAATGCTGGCACAGCCTGCGACGCCCACGTCCCTTGAACAAATAAAAAAAAGCATTGCTGTGGATTTGGGGTCATATGGAAGACAATAAGATGCAGGAGTGGAAGTGGGCCTTTCGGCCCATTGAGTCTGATCCGCCATTCAAGCGATCGTGACTGACCTTGAAACAATAATCTTCAACTCCACTTCCCTGCCTTACCTCCATAACCCTTGGTCCCTCACTGATTATGTCGGCCAACCCAGGTAAGGACGGCAGATTTCCTTCCCTAAAGGGCATTAGTCACCCAGACGGGTTTTTGACAACAATGGACAATGGTTTCATGGCAAGCTTTCAATTCCAGATTTATTAATTGAATTCAAATTCCACCAGCCGCCGTGGTGGGATTTGAACCCATGTCCCCAGAGGATTAACCTGGGCCTTTGGGGATTGCAAACCCAGTGACGTTACCGAAGCTATTTCTAGCCTTTACTAAGGATGACTCGACGTACTGCAGTCCTGCTCTGACTCAGAACCACAAAGTTGTACAGTAGAGAAGGTGGTCACTCGGCCTGTACTCCTGTGTCAGGTCTTTGGAAGAAAGCTGTCCAATTTAATCCCACTCACCGGCTTTTCCCTATAGCCCAACAAATAAATTATCTTCAAGTATGTAACCTTCTGAAAGTTCCCCTGTAATCGGATCCCACCACCCTGTCAGTTAGTGTGTTTCAGATCCAAAGAACCCTCTTGAGCAGAGATTTCATTTCCTTTCCTCCTTGTTCGTTTGCCAATTATTTCAAATCTTCTTTTTAGAAAAACAACTCCATTGGGTTTTCCCGTAACGTTCTCTGCTGTAAGGAACACAATCCTAGTTTCTCCACAGGACTGATGTTCCCCATCCGACTAGTCTTATCCTGGTGAATCTCCCCTGTACCTTCTCCGAGGTCTCGGCATGATTGGATTGGATTGGATCGGTTTATTGCCACGTGTACCAAGGTTCAGTGAAAAGTATTATCTTCAGATGAAATGAAAATCGCTTATTGTCACGAGTAGGCTTCAATGAAGTTACTGTGAAAAGCCCCTAGTCGCCACATTCCGGCGCCTGTTCGGGGAGGCTGGTACGGGAATTGAACCGTGCTGCTGGCCTGCCTTGGTCTGCTTTCAAAGCCAGCGATTTAGCCCAGTGTGCTAAACCAGCCCCTTGCGTACAATCCAGACAGATTATTCCATACATGAAAAGAAAATACATAATAGAGCAAACATAAAATACACAATGTAAATACATAGACACAGACATCGGATGAAGCATACAGGGGTGTAGTGTTAATGAGGTCAGTCCATTGGAGGGTCATTTAGGAGTCTGGTGACAGCGGGGAAGAAGCTGTTTTTGAGTCTGTTCGTCCGTGTTCTCAGACTTCTGTATCTCCTGCCCGATGGAAGAAGTTGGAGGAGTGAGTAAGCCGGGTGGGAGGGGTCTTTGATTACGCTGCCCGCTTTCCCCCGGCAGCGGGAGGTGTAGATGGAGTCAATGGATGGGAGACAGGTTCGTGTGATGGACTGGGCGGTATTCACGACTCTCTGAAGTTTCTTGCGGTCCTGGGCCGAGCAGTTGCCATACCAGGCTGTGATGCAGCCCGATAGGATGCTTTCTATGGTGCATCTGTAAAAGTTGGTAAGGGTTAATGTGGACATGCCGAATTTCCTTAGTTTCCTGAGGAAGTATAGGCGCTATTCCCAAAGTGATGGTGCCCAGAAACGTGGTCGATGCTACAGCTGAGGCCTAAGCAGAGATTTGTAAATATTTAGCAGGGCTTCCTCCTTGCATTCAAGAAAGGTTAGGCATTCGGCAGCAAGGCTTTTCCTAAAGGTAACCCATGAAAGCTAATCCCGTTGCTCAGTGAGTTGGTAACTAAGGATTGTAAGTTTAAAACCATCGTCACACTCGGAAAGGGTTAAGTTTAGATTTTTGTTGAATTGTAGAGGGTCGTAAGGGCGTGTCCTGCCACAGCCAATTTGCCACACAGTAAGAGATGTCCATGTGTTCGTGGGTGCCATCTTGTGCCCTCTGGTGGTGGAATAGTGGCATAGTGTCGCCTTCCCACCTCTGCCAGAATCAAACTCTGGGCGGGATGGCTGGTGCTGACCTGCCCTACGGCCAATTGAAGCTTCTGGGTGACCAATTCATGACCACTTAAAGGCATGATGCCCTGCGCCATTCACGGCAGACAAAACTGGGGGTGGGGGGGGGGGGGGAGTGGTGGCTACTCAGTGCCTGATCAATGGGGAAAGGAGGGGCCCCGCTGAAGTGACACACATCAACCACCCTCACGCACCCGTTACCTCCGCGATCCTGGGACGCTGTTGCCAGTGCTTCCAGCAGCTGCCAAACCCTCCCCAATGGCGTTGCCTGTCATAATTTTTGTTGCCGATCTTCCGCTTGTGGGCTCTTGATTAGAGGGGAAGGCCCACAGCTGGCCTCGCCACTGCCTGGTTGGCTTGTGGTTCACCCGGCCTCCCTGCAGACTGGCGACGTCGGTCTCTTGCCACTCTCTAGCCGGCAGCAAGACCCCAACACCTCAGTAAGATTCCGCCCACCGTGTCCGCCACTTGAGGAGAGCAGCACTTGGAGGAGGCGGGTAGGGTTAGCCCAGTTCATTACTTAGCTCTGTACAAATTCCCTTAATAGTTCAAACGGTAATTTTAAAATGGCTGTGTCCTCAAACCAGGAATGGATGTTGTACTGAATTTTCAAGTTTACGTGGTTTTAATAAAGAAAATAAAAAGGAACTGTTTTCTTTTTCTTAAATTTAGAGTACCCAATTCGTTTTTTCCAATTTTTTTCTAATTGGATAACTCTTACAAAGAGCCAGAACAGTTACGATGGGCTGAATGGCCTCTTCTGTGTGAATCTACGATCCTTAACTGTCCGAGTGTGCAGTGCTGGTGGAGACCCAGTGATTCTCATCCAGCCGCCTCGCGGATAACCTGCGTTCTGTTCCGTTACTGTCCCAGCGCGGGCCGTCAAATTGCATTCAACACCCGGAATGTTCCGTCAGTGTAAAAGGTTCCGGTTTCCCCTGAATTGTCACAAATCTGATCTCGTTCTTCCCGCACGGAGTCATTTTTTTGGAAGGGGGCGTGTTTTGCACTGGAACCAAGAAGGGGCGGGGGCGGGGGGAGGGGGTGTGTGCGCTAAACACCATCGGCAGGTTCCGCTCCTCAGATATCATTAGGAGGAAGCCCCGATCTCGAGGTTAAGTTGCAGATCCGCCCTTTCCAGCCCTCACCCCTGCCATGGACATCTCGACCCCCTGAAGACGAGGGGAACATCCCCAAACTTTGGCCACAGAGGGACAACCTCCCCCTCACCGCCCCTCACCACGCAATGTTCGGGTGCCCCTCCCCTCCCCCTACCACCAGTCACTGGCATCATGCCCTCTCCTTGGCAGTGCCACCCTGGCAGTGCCATGTTCTCGACCACCTGGAGTCTACAATGGCCTCCGAGGCCCCGGGTGTGGTCGTCATGTCTGGTCTCCGCTGCCGGGTAGGAACATGCCACGGACATGGAAGATTCCGTGTCAAGCTGACTTTACACGTCAAAACTTATTGAAATGCCTTCTAATCAGGGTGTGAACCCTGTGTGTCTGCTGGGAGGGCCCGGAAAACTCATTGGCGCCCAGCGCAAGTCCCGTTTCAGGGCGCTCCCAGCATTTTCCCGACATAGTGGGATTTGCATCAGGCGCATTGTGGCTGTAAAATCGCCTTCTTTGTGTTTTATCTTTGCATTCCTTTCTAAGGGTGGCACAGTAGCACAGGGGTTAGCACTGTTGCTTCACAGTGCCAGGGTCCGAGGTTCGAATCCCGACTTGGGTCAGTGTCTGTGCGGAGTTTGCACGTTTAAACACTTGTTTGTAGAACACAGCTTCTCTAATGATACAACCACAAAATTTACAGTTAACATAAACTCTTAAATAATGAAGCATTAAAATCTCATTCACTAAAACATTTCCGCCTATGTCTGTTTGTAATAGGTGAACAGAGTGCATATCTTGCCATGCGCATGCGCTGGCCTACGGGGTTTCCTCCGATTTCCTCCCACCAGTCCCGAAAGACGTGCTGTTAGGTGAATTGGACATTCTGAATTCTCCCTCTGTGTACTCGAACAGGAGCCGGAATGTGGCGACTAGGGGCTTTTCACAGTAACTTCATTGCAGTGTTAATGTAAGCCTACTTGTGACAATAATAAAGATTAATATAATTTTTTTTAAGGAAGAAAGACTTGCATTTCTGTAGCACCTTTCTCAACTTCCGGAAGTCCCAAATTGTTGTTGTAACGTACAGAATGTGGCAGCCAATTTGCACACAGCAATCTCAAACTGCCCTGTGATAATGACCGGGTCGACAGTATTGGTGATACTGGTTGAGGGATAAGTATTGCCCAGGACAACGTGAGGAACTCCACTTCTCTTCATCAAATCCTCCGGCTCCTCCATCAGGCACCAGGCCTCAAGAGGGATTTGCCAACCCAGGACTTCCAATGGATTGCCTCATGATTGGCAAAGTACTGCAGGGGGTTTGCCGTTACGTTCCTTCTGCCGGCTGGCTGACCAGGATTACCAGGCTGATAGCCAACCTGTTTGGCCACGTTGTGAACACACCATCAAGTGGGTCTGGCTCACTATGCCACATGTCCTCCCTCTCTTCAAATATTCCCACTTTACTGGAACATCAAGGTCCGCCGGAGAGGACAGATGGTTTAATGTAGATCCAAAAATAAAGCAGGAAGCTGTGTTCAACCTATCTAATAATAATAAGATTCTTTATTAGTGTCACAAGTAGGCTTACATTAATGTTAGGTGGGGTTACTGGGTTATGGGGATTAAGGGGGATAGGATGGAGGCGTGGGGCTTGAGGAGGGTGCTCTTTCCAAGGGCCGGTGCAGACTCGATGGGCTGAATGGCCTCGTGTAAATTCTATGGTTCTATGAACGCTGCAGTGAAGTTACGATAAAAATCCCCTAGTCGCCACACTCCGGCGCCTGTTCGGGTACACAGAGGGAGAATTCAGAATGTCCAATTCACCTAACAAGGACGTCTTTCGGGACTTGTGGGAGGAAACCGGAGCACCCGGAGGAAACCCACGCAGACACGGGGAGAACGTGCAGACTCCGCACAGACAGTGACCCAAGCCGGGAATCGAACCAAGGTCACCGGCACTGAGGCAGCAGTGCTAACCACTGCGCTACCGTGCCGCCTCTGGAAAAGGAAAGAACAGAGGGGATTTGGGGAAAAGAGTTTTCACCCAGAGGAGGGTGGGAGTCTGGAATTCACGGCCTGGGAGGGGAGTTACGGCAGGAAACGTCACAACCGTTAAAAAGTACTTAGATGAGCATTTGGAATGTCAAAACATTCACGGCTATGGGCCAAGTGGGATTAGTATAGATTAGAGTAGTTTTTTGTTTGTCTGCACAGGCTTGATAGGCCAAAGAGCCTCTGTACTGTTTGATTCTATGATTCAGAGGAGTGGGACTTTTGTTTCTTTATTTTTTTATTGAATACCCAATTAATTTTTTTTCCAATGAAGGGGCAATTTAGCGTGGCCAATCCACCGACCCTGCACATCTTTGGACTGTGGGAGGAAACCGGAGCACCCGGAGGAAACCCACACAGACATGGGGAGAAAGCACAGACTCCCCACAGACAGCGAGCCAATTTTGGGTTGTGGGGGTGAAACCTACGCAGACACGGGGAGAATGTGCAAACTCTACACGGACAGTGACCCAGGGCCGGGATTCGAACCCGGGCCCTCAGCGCCACAGTCCCAGTGCTAACCACTGTGCCACCGTGCCACCCTTTTTTTTATTGGGATATGGGCATCGCAGGCTGGCCCAGCTGTTGCCCATCTCTAATTGCCCTTGAACTGTGTCTCTCTCGGCCATTTCCGAAAGCAGTTAAGGGTCAACCACATTGCCGTGGGTCTGGAGTCACGTGTAGGCCAGACCGGGTAAGGACGGCAGATTTCCCTTCCCTAAAGGGGCATTAGTGACCCAATGGTTTCATGGTCATCATTATTGATGACCACCTTTTATATTCCAGATTTATTTATTGAATTTAAATTTCACCTGCTCCCATGGTGGGATTTGAACCTGCGTCCGCCAGAATGTTAACCTGGGTCTGTGGATCACTAATCCACTGACTTACCTCGATGCCGCGGCCTGCCTCTTAATCGCATAACTCTTTCAAAAAGAGACAGCATGTGCACAATGGAGTAAATGGCCTCCTCCTGTGACGTACGTTTCCAATGAAGCTTGACGTCTCATCAACAAGTTTCAATAAAACTGCCGTCATTGCTTCTGTTCTGGAATTTGGTTAATTGTGGTTGTTCTGCATTCCTTTTGTTTACAACCAGACCGCCACACCCCCACTCGATCCCCGTAACCCGACTTAAGCTGCACATCTTTGCACACTAATGGGCGATTTAGTGTAGCACGTGGGGCAGCACGGTAGCATAGTGGTTAGCACAATTGCTTCACAGCTCCAGGGTCCCAGGTTCGATTCCTGGCTTGGGTCACTATCTGTGCGGAGTCTGCACGTCCTCCCCGTGTGTGCGTGTGTTTCCTCCGGGTGCTCCGGTTTCCTCCCACAGTCCAAAGATGTGCAGGTTAGGTGGATTGGCCGTGATAAATTGCCCTTAGTGTCCAAAATTGCCCTTAGTGTTGGGTGGCATTACTGGGTTACTGGGTTATGGGGATAGGGTGGAGGTGTTGACCTTGGGTCGGGTGCTCTTTCCAAGAGCCGGTGCAGACTTGATGGGCCGAATGGCCTCCTTCTGCACTGTAAATTCTATGAATACCTAACCTGCACATCTTTGGGCTGTGGGAGGAAACCCACACAGACACAGGGAGAAAGTGCAAACTCCACACCGACAGTCACCCAAGACCAGAATTGAACCCGTGGCCCTGACGCTGTGAGACAGCAGTGCTAACCACTGTGCCACCGTGCCGCCCAAAGGGTGATGGTGAGACTAGGGCAGGCCAAAAACCTGGACACAAGTGGGCTTTAAGGAGCATTGTGAAGGGCGAGAGTGGGATAGGGAGGCTGGGAGGTGTTTTTGGGGGGGGGGGGGGGGGGGGGGGGGGGGGGGCGGAATTCCAGAACCTGGGAATGAAGGCACGGCTGCCAACGGTGGAGCAATGGAAATTGGAGATGTGCAGGAAGGTGAGGTTAGTGGAGTGCGGATGGTCTGGAGGAGGTACCGAAGACCATGGAGGAAAACGATAAACTCCTCCATTGGTGGTTGGTCCTGTTGTTCATGCGAAACGTGATCGAACTTCCCCCCCCCTCCCTCCCCTTCCCCCTCCCCCCCCTTCCCCCCCTTCCCCCTTCCCCCTCCCCCCCCCCCCTTCCCCCTTCTCGGGCTCTCTCTACTATCTCAATTAATAATTGCAAATCTGAGATCAGCTTCTCGCCAGGGGTAGTAATAGATATGTCGCTAAGGTGGGGAAATGGAGTTCGGATAGAGATCAGCCCATTGAGTGACGGAATAGGGTGGAGGGGCTGAACAGCCTCCCCCCCCCTGTTTCTGAGCCTCCGGTCCCAGCTTGGATAGTGTCTGCTACACGCATGATGGGCTGAACGGCCACCGGGAGTGCTGTGTTGCCTTGGGAAGAGCAATCCGGTCAATCCCCCCTCTCCCCCCCACCCCCAACCTGCTCTTTTCCCATAGCTATGCAAATATTTTCCTTCTCAACTATTTATCCAACTTCCTGTCTGAAAGTTACTGTTGGACCTGCTTGCAGGCAGCTCCTTCCAGATGACAAACGTGCTGCATAAATAAATAGTCTCATCACCTCGCCTCGCTTGTCTTTTGCCTGGTTTTCTGCGCTCTCTCTCTCTCTCTCCCTCTCTCACTTTCACTCTCTCTCTCACTCCCGCACAGGTGCGTGCAGGTGTTTTTCCGAGCACTGCTTCTTTCTCTTGCGCTGGGGGTGGGGGGTGGGGGGGGGACCATGGGCTGGAGCTGGCCCCTCACAGGCTGTGGCCGCCTTGTTGCTAAGAGGATGCTCAGACAGGTTTGCTGGATAGACAGACAGTCCCTCCAGCTGGCTGGGTGTAGTTCAAAACCCCCTGTATCCCCTTTGGCAGATGCACAGAGACGGCTGTAGGGAGAGCTGCCAGCGGAGATCGGAAATAAGGACCTCTTTTATTTACACAGGCTGCACAAGGCTGGTCATTGCTGTCTACTTGGATACGAATCAGGCAGGCCTTAGCATCTCACTGATTTCTCCAGAGTCTTTGTTGCTTTCATCCTCGCACTGTTCACACACTTTACTTTAATGCGTTGGCGTGGAATCGCTGGAAGCCATTAGCAACTGAATCTAGTCGACAAACAGCTGCACTTATCCACTAATATTGTAATGTCTCCTCTGTTAGCACTAGGACCTTACTCACCACCTGGGCCACACAAGACTGACACTTGTCAGCTCCTATTCTTGCCACATTTCTGCGTGAAGGCCCCATGGAAGTTGGCGCCAACTTGCACACCCGGGGAAGAGCTGAAACCTTATCTGTTTCCTGTGGATAAACTTTGACGAGACAGTTTAGCATCGCTGGCATGAGGGGGATGCTGGGTATTAGACGTTAGGTAAAAAAAAATGTATGTGTCTGTGTGTGAGCGTGTGAGTGACTTGGCTTGGGGTTATTAACAGCTTTTCAACAATGCAAAAGCCTTTATGATCAGGGAGGAATTCATTCCAGATGTCAGCAGTGTTTGGATTTCACATTGCAGCTCGAAGCTATGAAGTTGCCCTTCTGCAGTTGCTTCAACACAGGCATTATGCAGGTGGGAGGATAAGTTTGCTGTGGACCGTGTGGCTGGCAGAAAGGTTTATTTTCATATTTAGCATCTGTCCGTCTGCTTGTAAATGTGTGTGCGCGCATCTCTGTGTAAGGGTGTGTGCATGCATATATGTGCGTACATGCGTTTGCGCGTGTGTGTGTTCATGTAACTCCCAGTGTTTTGCGTGTGTGTATGTTTTTGTGTGTGTGTTTCATGTTTTTTTATTGTGTGTCCGTGTATATCGCTGCATAAAGTCTGTCTGTGTTTCTAGCTGCGTCGTGTGTATGTGTACATTTCTATGTGTGTACCCCTGAGTGTGTGCCTTGTATGTATCTCAGATATGTATGAATATCTGAGTGTATCTCCGTGTGTGTGTATAGCTGCGTATGTCTCTGTGTGAGAGTCCGACTGTGTATATCTGTGAGTGTGGCTCTGTATATCTCTGTGTAAGTGTGTGTGTAGCTGCGTATGTCTCTGTGTGAGAGTCTGACTGTGTATATCTGTGAGTGTGGCTCTGTATATCTCTGTGTAAGTGTGTGTGAGTGGTTTGCGTCTGCACACCCTTTTCTCCATGATCATGCCTTCCTGTTTCCAGTTCCTCACTCGCTGCTTTTGCTTCCAGGTGCCAGAAAGAGCTGGTTTTTATTTGAGTGAGGAAGTCTGGCCGCAAACCCTGCAGCAAGAGGAAGAGATGGTGGACCACCTCTTGAACTTACAAATAATGCGCAGCTCAGATTCCACTGGCGCAATGGCCGTCTTAATCCCATCTGATGCTCCCCAGATGGAATCTAGGCAATGCCCCCCCCCCCCCCCCCCCCCCCCTCCCCGTCTTCCCTCCTGCCCACCAAACGCTGGAATTTCTGCTGCCTTAGCGCTTCAATTATTAAGTGATGTCAGGGGAATTGAGATAATTGTGTTTGTTTAAAACAATCGAAAGGTATTTGCAGTCGGAGGGCCAGTGTGTGCGATTTGGCGGAATTAAAAAGCCAGGCACTGAACAAGTTGGGAGGGAACTTTATTCTGCCGCACTTTAATCGTCACTTGATTGCAAGGACCTGGACAAGATGAATCATGTTGTTTTTGCCTCGTTGCTGAATGATTTATTCTTTAGGCTCTTAAAGTGCCTCTGAAAAGGGACAAGTGTTTTGCAGCAAACACATAGTTAAATCGCACAGTGAAACCCCCACGTTATTTTTTGACATAAACGTATCCCAATGTTGTTATTTTTGTGCCAAAGCCTCGTCTGTACTTCAACTTCAGGAAAAGTTAGTCAGCTACAGTCTTCCCAGCTTCCTAATACCAGCTCAAGCTGTGTCTCCCCGCACGCTCAGCATCAGATCAAGGGATCTGTTGTTTGGAACTCCAGCCCATTCACAACCCGTCAATTTAACACACCTTTTCATTCACTTGCCGCTTGCGTTTAACTCGTGTTAAATTGAGCAGGCTTATTTATTTTCCATTCCTCTTATGTTTTTGCACACATTTCCCAAGGTCCAGGCGGCAGAAGTGGCATTTCAGTTTCTGCCCCCCCCCGCTCGATGTTAAGGGTGAAGCGATTGAGCTGGCTGGACCGTCATGTACTGAGCCATCAGGTGTCAGCGGTTTGGGACTAAGAAGAGAGATCCCACGAATCGCAAATCGATTCGCTCCTCCCCATCACTGGTAATCTCATCGGGAACTTTTTTTCAAAATTCGGGGCCCTTAGTTCCTGCCCAGCGGGACCCGAAGAGAAGGTGGTGGTGGGTCAGCTGCCATCTTCAATACAGCTGCCGGGGTCACCCAGGGTTGCTGTGGGTATTTTTTTCAATTCTTCCACGAGATGTGGAAGTCCCTGGCTGGGCCAGCATTTGTTGCCCATCCCTGATTTCCCTTGAACTGAATGGCTTGGGTCTGGAGTCACGTGTAGGCCGGACCAGGCAAGGATAGCAGACTTCCCTCCCTCACGGTCATTCGTGAACCCGGCGGGTTTTTACGACCGTTGACAGTAGTTTCGCGGTTTAATTCCAGATATTTATTGAGTTCAAATTTCGCCACCTACCATGGTCGAGGTTGGTGGTTTGGCAGTTCAGTGACCTTCACCGCCAGGCCACAGGAGGTAGATCATTAGTCCAGGCCTCAGCATCACTGGGCCAGTAACATAACCATTATGCGACTGCCCAACAACCCCCCCCCCCCTCCCCCCCCCCACCACCACCACCACTCCGTGGGTTTCTTGAAGTTACTGCATTTGCATATTAATTGCCCATTAAATTTGTCACCGTCAGTTAAGTCAGGTAATTAACAGTGTAAGTACCCTTTTAATAGTGGGCTAATTGTTAATGGCTGTTAATCAACCCCTCTGACCCTGAAAGTGAACATCATAAATATAGCCACTCTTTGCTTCAGGTGGTGAATTGTTGGGAGATTTAAAAAATGTCAAATTTAAATTTTATTTTCTGAATTTTCCTTTCTCTTTCTTACCCTCTCTTTACAAACAAGAACAAAGAACAAGGAAAAGTACAGCGCAGGAACAGGTCCTTCGGCCCTCCAAGCCTGTGACGATCATGGGGCCCTAACTAGAAACATACCTTCTGCCCTCACTCGATCCGTATCCCTCTATTTCCTTCCTATTCATGGACCCATCCACATGCCTCTTAAATGTTGCTAATGTGCTGCTTCCACCACATCCTCTGGCAGCGAGTTCCAGGCACTCGCCACTCTCTGTGAAAAACCTACCCCGCACATCTCCCTTAAACTTTCCCTTCTCACCTTGAACCTGTGTCCCCTTGTCATTGACACTTCCACCCTTGGAAAAGCCTCTGACTCTCCACCCTGTCAATGCCTCTCATAATTTTGTAGACCACTATCCGGTCTCCCCTCAGCCTCCGTCTTTCCAGTGAAAACAATCCTAGTTTATTCAACCTCTCCTCGTAGCCAACAGCCTCGAGACCAGGCAACATAGAACATAGAACATTACAACGCAGTACAGGCCCTTCGGCCCTCGATGTTGTGCCGACCTGTGAAACCACTCTAAAGCCCATCTACACTATTCCCTTATCATCCATATGTTTATCCAATGACCATTTGAATGCCCTTAATGTTGGCGAGTCCACTACTGTTGCAGGCAGGGCATTCCATGCCCTTACTACTCTCTGAGTAAAGAACCTACCTCTGACATCTGTCCTATATCTATCTCCCCTCAATTTAAAGCTATGTCCCCTCGTGCTAGACATCACCATCCGAGGAAAAAGGCTCTCACTGTCCACCCTATCTAATCCTCTGATCATTGTGTATGCCTCAATTAAGTCACCTCTTAACCTTCTTCTCTCTAACGAAAACAGGCTCAAGTCCCTCAGCCTTTCCTCATAAGATCTTCCCTCCATACCAGGCAACATCCTTGTAAATCTCCTCTGCACCCTTTCCAATGCTTCCACATCCTTCCTATAATGCGGCGACCAGAACTGCACGACATACTCCATGTGCGGCCGCACCAGAGTTTTGTACAGCTGCAACATGACCTCATGGCTCCAAAACTCAATCCCTCTACCAATAAAAGCTAACACACCGTACGCCTTCTTAACAACCCTCTCAACCTGGGTGGGAAATTTCAGGGATCTATGGACATGGATACCGAGATCTCTCTGCTCGTCCCAACTACCAAGAATCGGACCATTAGCCCAGTACTCTATCTTCCTGTTACTCCTTCCAAAATGAATCACCTCACACTTTTCTGCATTAAACTCCATTTGCCAACTCTCAGCCCAGCTCTGCAGCTTATCTATGTCCCTCTGTAACCTGCAACATCCTTCCGCACTGTCTTCAACTCTACCGACTTTAGTGTCATCTGCAAATTTACTCACCCATCCTTCTACGCCCTCCTCCAGGTCATTTATAAAAATGGCAAATAGCAGTGGCCCCAAAACAGATCCTTGTGGTACACCACTAGTAACTGAACTCCAGGCTGAACATTTCCCATCAACCACCACCCCTTTGTCTTCTTCCAGCTAGCCAATTTCTGATCCAAACTGCTAAATCACCCTGAATCCCATGCCTCTGTATTTTCTGCAATAGCCTACCGTGGGGAACCTTATCAAACGCTTTACTGAAATGAATATACAGCACATCAACTGCTTTACCCTCGTCCACCTGTTTGGCCACCTTCTCAAAGAACTCAATAAGGTTTGTGAGGCACGACCTACCCTTCACAAAACCGTGTTGACTATCCCTGATCAAATTATTCCTTTCTAGATGATTATAAATCCTATCTCTTATAAACCTTTCCAAGACTTTTCCCACAACAGAAGTAAGGCTCACTGGTCTATAGTTACCGGGGTTGTCTCTACTCCCCTTCTTGAACAAGGGGACAACATTTGCTATCCTCCAGTCTTCTGGCACTATTCCTGTAGACAAAGATGACTTAAAGATCAAAGCCAAAGGCTCAGCAATCTCCTCCCTAGCTTCCAAGAGAATCCTAGGATAAATCCCATCTGGCCCAGGGGACTTATCTATTTTCACACTTTCCAGAATTGCTAACACCTCCTCCTTATGAACCTCAAGCCCTTCTAGTCTAATAGCCTGTATCTCAGTATTCTCCTCAACAACATTGTCTTTTTCCTGTGTGAATACTGACGAAAAATACTAATTTAGTACCTCTCCTATCTCCTCTTACTCCACGCACAACTTCCCACTACTGTCCTTGACTGGCCCTACTCTTACCCTGGTCATTCTTTTATTCCTGACATACCTATAGAAAGCTTTAGGGTTATCCTTGATCCTACCTGCCAAAGACTTCTCATGTCCCCTCCTGGCTATTCTTAGCTCTCTCTTTAGGTCCTTCCTAGCTAACTTGTAACTCTCGAGCGCCCTAACTGAACCTTCAGGTCTCATCTTTACGTAAGCCTCCTCCTTCCTCTTGACAAGTGTTTCAACTACTTCAGTAAACCACGGTTCCCTCGCCCGACCACTTCCTCCCTGCCTGACAGGTATATACTTATCAAGGACACGCAGTAGCTGTTCCTTGAACAAGCTCTACATTTCAATTGTGCCCATCCCCTGCAATTTCCCTCCCTATCCGATGCATCCTAAGTTTTGCCTCATCACATCATAATTGCCTTTCCCCCAGATATAACTCTTGCCCTGCGGTATATACCTATCCCTGCCCATCGCTAAAGTAAACGTAACTGAATTGTGGTCACTATCACCAAAGTGCTCACCTACTTCCAAATCTAGCACCTGTCCTGGTTCATTACCCAGTACCAAATCCAATGCGGCCGCGCCTCTTGTTGGCCTATCTACATACTGTGTCAGGAAACCCTCCTGCACACGTTGGACAAAAACGGACCCATCTAAAGTTCTCAAACTATAGCGTTTCCAGTCATTTGGAAAGTTAAAGTCCCCCATAACAACTACCCTGTTACTTTAGTTCCTATCCAGAATCATCTTTGCAATCCTTTCCTCTACATCTCTGGAACTTTTCGGAGGCCTATAGAAAGCTCCCAACAGGGTGACCTCTCCTTTCCTGTTTCTAACCTCAGCCCATACTACCTCAGTAGACGAGTCCTCAACAAACGTCCTTTCTGCCACCGTAATACTGTCCTTGACTAACAATGCCACCCCTCCCCCTCTCTTACCACCTTCCCTGAGCTTACTGAAATATCTAAACCCCTGCAACAACCATTCCTGTCCCTGCTCTATCCATGTCTCCGAAATGGCCTCACGGTAGCATGGTGGTTAGCATCAATGCTTCACAGCTCCAGGGTCCCAGTTTGATTCCCGGCTGGGCCACTGTCTGTGTGGAGTCTGCACGTCCTCCCCATGTGTGCGTGGGTTTCCTCCGGGTGCTCCGGTTTCCTCCCACAGTCCAAAGATGTGCGGGTTAGGTGGATTGGCCATGCTAAATTGCCCGTAGTGTAAGGTTAATGGGGGGATTGTTGGGTTACGGGTATACGGGTTACGTGGGTTTAAGTAGGGTGATCATTGCTCGGCACAACATCGAGGGCCGAAGGGCCTGTTCTGTGCTGTACTGTTCTATGTTCTATGTTCTAACATTGAAGTCCCAGGTACCAACCCATGCTGCAAGTTCCCCCACCTTATTCCGGATGCTCCTGGCATTGAAGTAGACACACTTTAAACTACCTTCCTGCCTGCCGGTACACTCCTGCAACCTTGAAACCTTACTCATAACCTCACTACTCTCAACCTCCTGTGTACTGGAGCTAAAATTCAGGTTCCCAACCCCCTGCTGAATTAGTTTAAACCCTTCCAAAGAGCATTAGCAAATTCCCCCCCCCCCCAAGGATATTGGTACCCCTCTGATCCAGGTATAGACCATCCCGTTTGTAGAGGTCCCACCTACCCCAAAATGAGCCCCAATTATCCAGGTATCTGAAACCTTCCCTCCTGCACCATCCCTGTAGCCACGTGTTCAACTGCTCTCTCTCCCTATTCCTCATCTTGCTAGCACGTGGCACGGGTAACAACCCAGAGATAATAACTCTGTTTGTTCTAGCTCTAAGTTTCCACCCTCGCTCCCTGAATTCCTGCCTTACATCCCTATCCCTTTTCCTACCTATGTCGTTGGTGCCTATGTGGACCACGACTTGGGGCTGCTCCCCCTCCCCCCTAATATCCCGAAAACACGATCCGAGACATCACGGACCCTGGCACCTGGGAGGCAACACACCAACCGCAAGTCTCTCTCATTCCCACAGAATCTCCTATCTATCCCCCTAACTATGGAGTCTCCAATGACTAATGCTCTACTCCTCTCCCCCCTTCCCTTCTGAGCAACAGGAACAGACTCTGTGCCAGAGACCTGTACCCATGGCTTACCCCTGGTAAGTCCCCCCCCCCAAACTCCAGTATCCAAAGCGGTATACTTGTTACTGAGGGGAACGACCACAGGGGATCCCTGTACTGACTGCAACATCCTGGTGAACCTTCCGAGCACACTCTCCAAAGCTTCCACATCCTTCTGATAATGTGGTGACCACAACTGCACGCAATACTCTAAGTGCGGCCTAACCAAGGTTTTGTACAGCTGCAACATGATTCCCCAACTCCTGTACTGAATGCCCCTGCTGATGAAGGCAAGCATGCCATATGCCTTCTTAATCACCTTGGCCACCTGTGTTGCCACTTTTAGGGAACTGTGGACCTGCACACCCAGATCCCTCTGTCTGTTAATGTTCCTGAGGGTTCTGCCATTTACAGTATAATTCATACCTAGATTTGATCCTCCAAAACGCATCACCTCGTATTTGTCCAGATCAAACTCCACCTGCCATTTCTGTGCCCAAGTCTCCAATCTATCTCTCTCCTGCTGTATCCTCTGACAATCCTCGCAGCTCCGCCAATCTTCGTGCCATCCGCAAACTTGTTATTTCTCTTTCTGGATCTAATTTGACTCAAATTCACCCGATTTCCTTTTTCGTCGTTGCCGGTTCTTCCTCAGTTCCTTGAATCGGCTGGTTAACGAGATGGACCGTTGGTCCCACCAGGCGAGAGGTGGTGAAATTATTGAACTCTGTCCTGCAAAATAAGGGGGAGACCCCAGCTGGGCATTAATACTTTTAAAGCTGGGTGGGGTAAACATTCTGCTCGCCATAGATTTGGCGGGATGTGGGGCCGAGGCAGGTGAATGGGGTTAAAATACAGATCGGCTGTGATGCCAATGAGCATATGAAACGGGACTGGGAATAGGCGATTGGGCTCCTTGGCCTGCTTCGCCATTCAGTAACCTCACGGATAATCTAATTGTGGCCTTAACGCCACTCTCCAGCTTGCTTCCCATCATCCTTCATTCCCTTGTCGATCAGAAACCTACCTTGAATATATTCAGAATTCCAAACGGTTAACAACCCTCCGAGAGAAGAGATTCATAGAATCCACAGTGCTGACGGAGGCCATTCGGCCCATCACGTCTGTACCGGCCCTAGGAAAGAGCACCCTATTTCAGCCCACACCTCCACCCTATCCCAGTAACCCCACCTTTTTGGGCACTTAAGGGCAATTTAGCGTGGCCAACCCACCTAACCCGCACATCCTCAACTCCATCTTAAATTGGGGGGGGGGGGGGGGGGGAGTCTTTTTAAGCCCCAGTTCTAGACTCTTCGAGGTGAGAAAACATCCCGTTGAGGCGGGATTATTTTCATTTCGTTCTCCCGGCCGCCCCCGCCCGGATACCGGACATTCCCGGCCGAGGTCACAGGACCTTTACGTGGCCCGTGCCCCCCCCCCCCCCCCATGGCAATCCTGCGGCGGGCGGGGCGGAAGCATCCAGCCCCGTGGAATCTTTCCATCCGATCAACCCCTCATTCGTCTAACCTCCGATATCGGAGTGTATACTCAGAACGGTGGAAGGGGCTCGTGGGCAGAATGGCCCCCTCTTCTTCCCATGGTCACCGAGGCCCACAGTTTCCCTCGAACCCTTCGGGGGCAAAACATGACACAAAGGTGCTCGAGGGGTTGTGGGGACGGGTTAAAGGTACGGGGGGGGGGGGGGGGGGGGAGGAGCACGAGACATCCCATTCCAGGAAATTCTGGGATATTATGTTGGGGGAATGGTAGCGAGTTCTTTGAAAGAGCTATTCAATCAGCCCCGCTCTCTATTCTTTCCTCAGCTGCTCTGCAATTCTTTTCCCTCCCAGTATTTATCCAATTTCCTTTTGCAGGATCCTATTGAATCTGCTTCCCTCGCCCGCCTTCTTTTAGGCAGCGCCTTCCAGATCACAACAACCTCGCTGTGTTAAATTGTTTCTCCTCATGTCGCCTCTGGTTCCTTTGCCAATTATCTTAAATCTCCCCTTAACCTTATGTGCCCCAAGGAGAACAATCTCAACATACGCGGTGGCTGCATTTATAGGTCATTTTGGTCTTGAGGAATAGACAGAAAGTTGCAATTGAGCAGAGTGAGTTGTTTGTTTGATCTGACTGAGCCCCCCCCCCTTTCCCCCGCCCCTCCACCCCTTCTCAATAGCGTGTGCAAACTGAAAAGTGCTGTAGTATTTCTACAACGGAGCCAGCAAGCCTTTTTTTCTCATCTTCACATGCAATTTGATGTCTTCAACGAAAACGTGCATTTGTATAGCGCCTTGAGCAGAGTCACAGCCGCTTCGGCGGCGCATTAGCAAACAGAATTTGACACTGAGCCTCACCAGGGGGTTATTGGGAGCCTTGTCTAAAGCTTGGTCGAAGAGGTAGGTTTTAAGAAAGGGTCTTTGTGGAGGAGAGGGAGTCGGAGGGTCTCTGGGAGGGACTGTAGGAGCCAGGCAGCTGAAGGAACGGCCGCCAATGGCGACGATATAGAAACGGAGGGTGCGAAAGAGGATGGAATTGGAGGGGTTCCGAGATCACTGCTTCCCAGTGGCATCCCACAGGGCTCCGTGATGGGGCTCTTGCTGTTTGCTCAACGTATTAATGATTTAGACATAAATGTGGGAGGCATGATTGCGAAGTTTGCAGATGACACAAAAGAATTGGGTTCTTTTTTAAAGAGAAGGCAGCTCACCACCACCTTCTCAGGGGCAATTAGGGATGGGCTATAAATGTTGACCAAGCCAGCGATGTCCACGTCCTATGAAAGAATACATTTTGAAAACGTTACTCAGAGGGCAATTGTTAAATACTGTCAGTGACATGTGCAAACTCTGATCTTGTCTTGAACAAATCGAGGAATTGTTTGAGCAGGGAAGGGATTGGACCCAAAATGGGCTGAGTGGCAGGAGGCAGAGGGTGAAGGTCGAAGGTTGTTCTTGTGACTGGAAACCTATGTCCAGTGGTGTTCCGCAGAGATCGGCGCTGGGTCCCTGGCTGTTTGCAGTGTACATTAATGATCTGGATGTGAATATGGGGGGTTTGATCAGTGAGGGCAGCATGGTAGCATAGTGGTTAGCACAGTTGCTTCACAGCTGACCCAGGTTTGTGCGGAGTCTGCACGTTCTTCCCCGTGTCTGCATGGGTTTCCTCCGGGTGCTCCGGTTTCCTCCCACAGTCCAAAGATGTGCAGGTTAGGTGGATTGGCCATGCTACATTGCCCTTAGTGCCTAAAATTGCTCTTAGTGTTGGGTGGGGTGACTGGGTTATGGGGATAGGGTGGAGGTGTTGACCTTGGGTAGGGTGCTCTTTCCAAGAGCCGGTGCAGACCCGATGGGCCGAATGGCCTCCTTCTGCACTGTAAATTCTATGAACTATGAAACGCTTCAGTTCAGGCAACATCCTGGAGAATCTCCTCTGCACCCTCTCAAGTTCAATCACGTCCTTCCTATAGTGTGGTGACCAGAACTACACACAGTACTCCAGCTGTGGCCTTAACCAACATTTTATACAGCTCCATCATAACCTCCCTGAACTGCTGCCTCACGGTGCCGAGGTCCCAGGTTCGATCCCAGCCCTGGGTCATTGTCCGTGTGGAGTTTGCACACTCTCCCCGTGTCTGCGTGGGTTTCGCTCCCACAACCCAAAAACAAAATATTGACTAATAAAGGCGAGTCTCCCATGTGCCTTCTTAACCACATTATCGACCAGTCCTGCGGTCTTTAGGGATGTGTGGACCTGCACCCCAAGCTCCCTCTGGTTCTCTGCACTTCTTGGAGTCCGACCGTTCAAGGTGCCTTTGCCTTGTTAGTCCAACCAAAATGCATCACCTCACACTTTTCAGGGTTAAATTCCACTTGTCGCTGTTCTGCCCGTTTGACCAGCCTGTCTATATCATCATCCTGTAATCTAACGCTTTCCTCCTCATTATTTATCACACCACCAATTTTCATGCCATCTGTGAATTTCAGTGCAGAAGGAGGCCATTCAACCCATCGAGCCTGCACTGGCTCTTAAAAAGAGCACTCTACTCAATCCCACGTATCTATGGGCACGGGCAGCACAAGTGGATAGCACTGTGGCTTCACAGCACCAGGGACCCAGGTTCGATTCCCCGCTGGGTCACTGTCTGTGTGGAGTCTGCATGTTCTCCCCGTGTCTGCGTGGGTTTCCTCCGGGTGCTCCGGTTTCCTACCACAGTCCAAAAATGTGCAGGTTAGGTGCATTGGCCATGATAAATTGCCCTTAGTGACCAAAAAAAGGTTGGGAGGGGTTATTGGGTTATGGGGATAGAGAGGAAGTGAGGGCTTAAATAAGTCGGTGCAGACTCGATAGGCCGAATGGCCTCCTTCTGCCATAACCCAGTAACCTCCACTTAACCTTTTTTTTGGACACTAAGAGCAATTTAGCATGGCCAATCCACCTAACCCACACATCTTTGGACTGTGGGAGGAAACCGGAGCACCCGGAGGAAACCCACGCACACACAGGGAGAACATGCAGACTCCACACAGATAGTGACCCAAGCCGGGAATCGAACCTGGGACCCTGGAGCTGTGAAGCAATTGTGCTAACCGAAATTGAGGTGCACAAACTTATGAGGGGCCCAGATAGGGTGGGCAGACTCGATGGGCCGAATGGCCTCCTTCTGCACTGTAAATTCTCTGATTCTATGACAGGAGGAAACATTTCCCCTGAGCAGAGGGGTCAATAACCCAGGGGCGTAGATTTAAGCTAAGGGGCAGCGGGTTTAAAGGGAATTTGAGGAAACACGTTTTCACCCAGAGGGAGGCTTGAACCCTCACAACAATTAAGAAGTGTTCAGAGGAGCACTTTAAATGCCGCAGCATCAGGGCGCCGAGGTCCCAGGTTCGATCCCGGCCCCAGCTCACTGTCCGTGTGGAGTTTGCGCATTCTCCCCGTGTCTGCGTGGGTCTCACCCCCACAACCCAAAGATGTACAGGGTAGGTGGATTGGCCACGCTAACATTTCCCCTTAATTGGGAAAAATAATAATTGGATATTCTAAATTTATTGAAACAAAATAGAAAAACAAGGCTAAGGGGCAAGTGCTGGAAAATAGGGTTAGAATAGATAGGGGCGTGATGGTCAGGCAGACATGATGGGCCAAACGCCCTTGTTCTGTGCTGTTGAAACTCTGATGGCGAGGGGGACATTGCATCAACTTATTATTGAAGGATTTCCAAACAGTGGATGTGTGCACCAATAAATAGATTAAATTAAATGACTTATTTTGCGTACATTTACAATCTTATTTGAGGATATGTATGAGGAAAGCATTAAAACAATTAATCTTAACTAATTGAATTTCACAGAACAGATTGGCTGTTATCACGCTCTAGTTTCACAGTTGTTGCTGCCATGTTGTTTTTACTGGGTGATGTAAGTTTTTATCAGGAACCTTTAACGCTCCTGCTACTAACGTTCCTGTTCTCTGTGGCCGCTTCCTTCAATCCGTATCAGAGCTATAACCCTGCAGCCTCGGAGTTGACCATTCGGTCCATCACGCGTGTGCTAGCTCCCTGAAAGAACGACCCAATTGGTCCCACTCCACTCTTCTTGTCCTGTTGAAGTATTTGTCGAATTCCCTTTTGGGCGGAACTTCAACTCTCATCCAGCTAGACCAAAACAAAACTTGACAGCAGGCTGCGCCGTGAGGGAGACATCAGTAGGCCCGGTTGAAAATTTAGTCGATAAGGTGAGGACTGTGGAACTTCTCTGTGAGAGAATGAGAGGGCAAATAATAATCTTTATTCTCACAAGTAGGCTTACATTATCGCCGCAATGAGGTTTCTGTGGAAAGCCCCCGGTCGCCACATTCAGGCGTCAGGTCGGGTACACAGAGGGAGAATTCACAATATCCAATTGATCTAACAAGCACGTCTTTGGGACCTGTGGGAGGAAACCGGAGCACCCGGAGGAAACCCACTCAGAGACAAGGAGAACGTGCAGACTCCGCACAGGCAGTGACCCAAGCCGGGAATCGAACCCGGGTCCCTGGAGCCATGAAGCAACAGTGCTAACCATTGTGCTACCGTGCCCGCCCCAAAGATGTGCTTCACTGGACTAAGAGAGAGACAGGAGAATCAAACGTCTGGAGGTGTTTAGTCTGAGAGCGGAATGCACACAGCGAGGAATAGGCAACTGGAGGAAATTGCAGTCGATGATTCCACAGGGGCAATATCATTGGGCGGGTAATCCAGTGGTGCAGACTAACGTCCTGGGGGCAGGGGTTCAAATCCCACCGCAGCAGTTAGAGGAATTGAAATTCAATAAAATCTGGATGTGATGGTGACCAGGAAGCTACGATTGATTGGCCTAATAACCCCATCTGATTCGCTGACACCCTTTAGGGAGGGGAGGAAATCGGCCCATAAACCTGGTTTGGCTTATGCATGACTCCATGCCCACCGCAATGTGGTTGACTGTTAATTGTCCCCTGAAATGGACCCAGTGAGACGCTCGAGGCACGATCGAACGGTCTCGCCTGACTCGGTGACTCGACGAGTGCGTTAAATCTCGTGCGAGGCCTCTCGCTACATTTGCAACCCTCCAATCGCCTCGCGAGGTCTAACGCCATCTCATGAGTTGCCACGATCTGGATCTCTCCCTCACTGGGCGAGATCCGGATTTACATATTTGAGGGCGCCACTGGACTCATTTAAATATGATTAGCGCCCGATTTCCCCCGGGGCCCTGGAACCAGCACCCGTGCTGAGGAGACCAGATTGGCGGCAGCTCCACCTTGCGCTGACGGGTGGGAAAGTAGCGGGTGGCGGAAGAATTCTGCTCAAAGCCCCTCCTCAATATGTAAATGCTCATTTTGATTTGCTGGTCTGGTTCAGGCCCTGTGTGGGTGTGAACTCGGATCACACCAGTTGGAGCAGGGCCGGGAGCATCGCGCGTTGTTTGGCACTCGCGCAGATCCAACCGGCGCAACGCGGCCTAAGAATTGCCCCCCCCCCCCTTATCTCCCCTCGCAAGGGGGAACATCCTTTCAGCATCCACGTTGTCAAGTCCCCTCAGGATCTTCGTTGTTTTACGTATAGAGAACTCGACTTTGTGGCCGCTTACGTTCAGAGCGGGTAGTCCGAGACTTTTTCTCAGGGTATTCAACTTTTTCAATTACTAGGGGTCTTAAGTTTAAGGTGCGAGGGGCAAGGTTTAGAGGAGATGTGCGAGGCAGGTTTTTTACACAGAGGGTGGTGAGTGCCTGGAACTCGCTGCCGGAGGAGGTGGCGGAAGCAGGGACGATAGTGATGTTTAAGGGGCATCTGGACAAAGGCTAGGATGGGAATAGAGGGATACGGACCCCGGAAGTGTAGAAGATTTTAGTTTTGATGGGCAGCATGGTCGGCACAGGCTTGGAGGGCCGAAGGGCCTGTTCCCGTACTGTACTTTTCTTTGTTCATGACGTTAGACACTTGTACAAACAAACAATATGCCTAAAATAAATAAATTGCATTCAACCAATCTTCAAAATAAAGGTTTCAATTGAATTAAAATGAATTGAAAATAAAGTTTACATCTCTTGCAAAACTCAACTATCAAAGTGATTTGACGGAGTGGGGAACTCTCATGTTTACAGTTGTGAGAGCTCCGCTGACCATTCACTGAGTTTATGCTTGACATTGGCTGGGCCTTGTTTCTTTTTTCTGTCTGTGGGGATATGGGCGTTGCTGGCTGGGCCAGTGTTTGTTGTCCATCCCTAATCACCCCTGAACCGAGTGGTTTGCTGGCCCATTTCAGAGGGGCAGCTCAGAGTCAACCGCATTGCTGTGGGTCAGGATTCACGTGTAGGCCCCAGACCGGCTAAGGGGAAAGGGCATTGCTGACCCAGATGGGTTTTCAAGCAACAATTGTGAGAGTGGTTTCATTTTACGGAGACGAGCTTTTAATTCCAGATTTTGTGGATTGAATTTAAATTCCACCAGCTGCCATGGTGGGATTTGAACTCGTGTTGCCAGAGCGATAGGCCGGAACGCCTGGATTTCTGGCCCAGTCAGATTATCAGCCCCCCTTCCCCCACTGCCCGCCCCCCACCATTGGATCAGGAAGATCAGGGCTCGAGCCCCAGTTTGAAATGAAAAATGAAATGAAAATGGCTTATTGTCACGAGTAGGCTTCAATGAAGTTACTGTGAAAAGCCCCTAGTCGCCACGTCCCGGCGCCTGTCCGGGGAGGCTGGTTCGGGAATCGAACCGTGCTGCTGGCCTGCTTGGTCTGCTTTAAAAGCCGGCGATTTAGCCCAGTGAGCTAAACCAGCCCCCAGGTCTGGGTGAGGTCTCTGATTCCACGCAAGGAATAGGGTCGATATGGCCAGCGGACTTAACGTTAAACTTGCAGCGGATCTTAGTTGGAGCACACTTGAACCACCGATCTCCGTATTACATAGAAAGGGTGTCGCGGCATTGGGGAAGGAGCAAATAAATACTTACAAAGGTGGTGGCAATGTGGCTCTTTTCTCTGGAAAAGACTGTGAGGCTGACCTAATAGTGGGTCTTTAGTATTATGAAGGGGGTTCAGTAGACTGAGAGGCAAATATGATTCCTCTTTGTGGGAGAATCCAGATTGGGGTGGTGGGGGGGGGGGGGGGGGGGGGGTCATAAATTTGATAGTCACAAATAAATCCCACAAGGAATTAAGGAGAAAGCTTTACCAGAGTGTGGTGAGAATATGGAACTCGCTATCACAGGGAGTGATTGAAGTGAATATTATAGCACTACAGCACAGTGTAGCACTGCTGCCTCCCAGGGACTCGGGTTCAATTCCCGGCTTGGGTCACTGTCCGTGCGGAGTCTGCACGTCCTCCCCGTGTCTGCGTGGGTTTACTCCGGGTGCTCCGGTTTCCTCCCACTGTCCAAAGATAAGCAGGTTAGGTGATTGGCCATGCTAAATTGCCCTTAGTGACCAAATAAAATGTTAGGTGGGGTTACTGGGTTGCGGGGATGGGGCGGAGGCGTGGGCTTAAGTAGGGTGCTCTTTCCAAGGGCACGTGCAGACTGGATGGGCCGAATGGCCTCCTGTACTGTAAATTCCATGGCATCACCTCGAGTCGCTTTCGGCGTTTGAAGTGTCTGCTCTGATTTGATGTTGACTTGTTGCCAACTGTGATGGAATATGGAATATTTGACCCTTGTTGCTTTGTGCTTGCAGATGGTGTTGACAGAGAGGATGACCCCTCCTGCTCGTGGCCCCCCTCATCTCCCTCCAGCAAGGACCACGCTTCACCCAATCACGGGGACGCTTGCGACTTTGGTGAAGAGGAAGGTGGCTTGGGGCTGCCTTACCCCTGCCAGTTCTGCGAGAAATCCTTCAGCCGCCTCAGCTACCTGAAGCACCACGAGCAGAGTCACAGCGACAAACTGCCCTTCAAGTGCACCTTCTGCAGCCGCCTCTTCAAGCACAAACGCAGCCGGGACCGCCACGTCAAGCTGCACACCGGGGACAAGAAGTACCACTGCAGCGAGTGTGACGCTGCCTTCTCGCGCAGCGACCATCTGAAGATTCACCTGAAGACCCACACCTCCACCAAGCCTTACAAGTGCGCGGTGTGTCGCCGGGGCTTCCTCACCTCCAGCTCGCTGCACGGTCACATGCAGGTGCACGAGAAGAACAAAGACGGCTCGCAGTCGCTGTCGCGGCTGGAGGAGTGGAAGCTGAGGGACGCGCAGAAGTGCAGCCAGTGCGAGGAGGGCTTCGACCTGCCTGAGGATCTCCAGAAGCACATCGCCGAGTGCCACCCGGACTGCTCGCCCTCGGAGGACAGGGCCGTCTTCCAGTGCATCTACTGCTCCGACCTCTTTACCGAGGAGAGCGTCCTGCTGGCTCACGTTGACCAGATGCACGCTCACGAGAAGGGCAATTGCTGCAATATCTGCTCGGAGCGTTTCCTCTCTGTGGAGGAGCTGTACACTCACATGGACAGCCACCATCAGCAGCCGGAACCCAGTAACCATAGCAACAGCCCCTCCATGATGACGGTGGGGTACACGTCCGTGTCCAGCACCACTCCGGATTCCAACCTCTCGGTGGACAGTTCGACCATGCTCGACATAACTTCGCACCAGGTGAAGCCCCGGGGCAAGAAGAGGGTAGGCCAGCCCGTGCCCGACGGGGCTGCGCCTTCCCTCAAACAGGCGAAGGTGACCTACAGCTGCATTTACTGCAGCAAGCAGGTCTTTAATAGCCTGGCCGTGCTGCAGATCCACCTGAAGACCATGCACCTCGACAAACCTGAGCAGGCGCACACTTGCCAGTTCTGCCTGGAGGTCCTGCCCTCCCTCTACAACCTCAACGAGCACCTGCGTCAGGTCCACCAGAGCCAGCAGGACTCTCCGCCCCTCATCGTGGCCGCCCTGCCCTCTTTGGCCTACCAGTGCAACTTCTGCTCTGAGGTGACGAGCGACCTCAACAGCCTGCAGGAGCACATCCGGTGTTCGCACAGCTTCAGCAGCGTGGTGACCAAGGACAGCAACGCCTTTTTCTGCCCCCACTGCCTGATGGGCTTCCTCACCGAGGCCTCGCTGGACGAGCACATCCAGCAGATCCACTCGGACACCAGCAGCCTGCGCTTTGACTCCCCGCTGCTGGGCATCTCCAAGGACCCCGTGATGGAGGTCTACTCCTGCTCCTACTGCACCAACTCCCCCATATTCAACAACGTCCTGAAGCTGAACAAGCACATCAAGGAGAACCACAAGAACATTCCGCTGGCGCTCAGCTACAACAACGGCAGCAAGAAGTCCAGTCGGGCTACCAGCCCACTATCCCCATTGAGCGTGGAGCAGAGCTCCGTTAAGATGGCACACGGTGGGAGCACGGGGCCCTTGCACATGGCCAGCGAGTATTGCTGCAACCAGTGCCCCGCCAAATTTGCTTCTTTTGACAGTTTTCAGGCCCACCTGAAGACCCATCTGGGCACCCTTGCAAAGAAGCCGGCCTGCCCGCAATGCAGCAAGGAGTTCCCGTCCCAGGACTCTCTGCTAAAGCACGTGACTGTTCACTTCATGATCACCTCCACCTACTATATCTGCGAGAGTTGCGATAAGCAGTTCACCACCGTGGACGACCTGCAGAAGCACCTGCTGGAGATGCACACCTTCGTCTTCTTCCGCTGCACCCTGTGCCAGGAGGTCTTCGACTCCAAGGTCTCCATCCAGCTCCACCTGGCCGTCAAGCACAGTAACGAGAGGAAGGTGTTCCGCTGCACCTCGTGTAACTGGGACTTCCGCAACGAGGCGGACCTGCAGGTCCACGTCAAACACAATCACTTAGACCACCAGGGCAAGATGCACAAGTGCATCTTCTGCGGCGAGATCTTTGGCACCGAGGTGGAGCTGCAGTGTCACATCACCACCCACAGCAAGAAGTACAACTGCAAGTTCTGCAGCAAAGCTTTCCACGCCATCATCCTCCTGGAGAAACACCTGAGGGAGAAGCATTGCGTCTTCGAGACCAAGGCTCAGAACTGTGGCTCCAACGGTTCGGCGGAGCAGGTCCACAAGGAGGAAGCGGAACTCCAGAACATTCTCGCCAACCATCAAGAGTCCCACAACAGCCACGAAGGCAGCGAAGAAGACGTCGAAACCTCCGAGACCATGTACGCCTGCGACATCTGCGGGGCTGCCTACACAATGGACTCACTCCTCCAGAACCACCAGCTCCGGGATCACAACATCCGCCCAGGCGACAGCGCCATTGTGAAGAAGAAAGCCGAGCTGATCAAAGGCAACTACAAATGCAACGTCTGCTCCAGAACCTTCTTCTCGGAAGGCGGCCTGCGCGAGCATGCCCAAACCCACGTGGGACCTGTGAAACACTACATGTGCCCGATCTGTGGCGAGCGATTCCCCTCTCTCCTGACCCTCACTGAGCACAAGGTCACTCACAGCAAAAGCCTTGACACCGGGACCTGCCGGATCTGTAAGATGCCGCTGAAGTGTGAGGAGGAGTTCCTGGAGCACTGTCAGATGCACCCGGATCTCCGCAACTCCCTGACGGGCTTCCGCTGCGTGGTCTGTATGCAGACAGTCACTTCCACCCTGGAGCTGAAGATTCACGGAACGTTCCACATGCAGAAGACAGGCACTGCGTCCAGCATGCAGCCAGCCACGCGCAACCAGCCCCTTCCCAAACTCTACAAGTGCGCGTCCTGCCTGAAGGAGTTCCGTTCGAAGCAGGACTTGGTGAAGCTGGACATCAACGGGCTGCCTTACGGACTCTGTGCCAACTGCGTCAACGGCAACAAGCACATCAGCCCGACCATTGGTATCAACCTGAACGGTAACCGGCAGATCTCCAACCAGAGCCCCGCCGATGGCAAGGGCAAGGGCGGAGCGGTAAAAACCCGCTGCTTGAATTGCAACGTGAAGTTCGAGTCGGAGGCCGAGCTGCAGAACCACATTCAGACTGTACACTCCGAGCTGCCTCTGGACAGCAACAACCACCTGAAAACCCCCCAGCTCTCCCCCATGCTGAAGGTCAGCCCGTCACAACCAGAGGAGGTAATTACCAAAAAAAAACAAAAATACATCGGGTGCCAGCCTTTAGAGGACACTAGCAGCTTGGTAGCGTGTGCTGTTTCTGGGAGGGGATAGGGCCCAGGAGCCGTTTCCTTCTATTTCCCAACAGGTCAGCGACATGTTGCACAATGTAGAATGTAAACGAGTAAGCTACGGGTTGGGCTCACATCAGCTCCTCATAAATTCAGCAGGGAATTCAGGGGAAGCTTCAGCTGGAAGTTGGGTGTCGTGGTGGGACGGTGCTGAGCACCGCTGCCTCACAGTTCTGGGGTCCCAGGTTCGATTCCGGCCTCGGGTGACCGTCTGTGCGGAGTCTGCACGTTCTCCCCGTGTCTGCGTGGGTTTCCTCCCCGGGCGCTCCGGTTTCCTCCCACAAGCCCAAAGGTGTGCAGGTTAGGCGGATTGGCCATGATCAATTGCCCCTTCGTGTCCAAAAATGTGCAGGTTGGGTTAAGGGGTTATTGGGATGGGGCAGGGGAGTGGGCCTCGGAGGGTCGGCGCAGACCAGATGGGCTGAATGGCCTCCTTCTGCACTGTAAGGATTCAATTGAGTGAATTTCAATGTTCAGTCGGAATTATCAGACAAAGTCTTGAGCTGACAAACAGAAATTTGTTTCTGTATATAAATCCGGGGAAGACGTGAAGGTCCCGTACCGGCCTGCCCGAACAGGCGCTGGAATGTGGCAACTAGGGGCTTTTCACAGTAACTTTATTGAATCTTACTCGTGACAATAAGCGATTATTATTATTGTTATTATTATTAAGGTTTTAGAGAAGGTGTGGGAAAGACTGACAAGAAAGGTTCCAGACAATGAGGGACTTCAGTTCTGTGGATAGATTGGAGAACTGGGAGTGTTCCCCTGGGAGAAAAGAAGGTCGAGAGGAGATTTGATCGAGGTGTTGAAAATCACGAGGGGTCTGGACAGAGTAGATAGAGAGAACCTGTTCCTATTGGTGGAAGGATCAAGAACCAGAGGATATCAATTTAAGGTGATTACGTTCCTCGTCCAGAGAACCGGCAGGCATATCATGGGCTGAATGGTTCTTGTGTTGCCCTACAAGCCGTGGGTCACTGAATATATTCAGGGCTGAGATAGACAGATTCTTGATCAACAAGAATAGAGATAGACAGAAAAGTCGAGTTGAGGCCATAGTCAGATCAACCATGGTCTTACTGACTGATGGAGCTGGCTTGAAGGGCTGAATGGCCTATGCAAAGAACAAAGAAAAGTACAGCACAGGAACAGGCCCTTCGGCCCTCCAAGCCTGTGCCGACCATGCTGCCCGTCTAAACTAAAACCTTCTACACTTCCTGGGTCCGTATCCCTCTATTCCCATCCTATTCATGTATTTGTCAAGATGCCCCTTAAACATCACTATTGTCCCTGCTTCCACCACCTCCTCCGGCAGCGAGTTCCAGGCACCCACCACCCTCTGTGTAAAAAAACGTCCCTCGCACATCTCCTTTAAACTTGACCTCTCGCACCTTAAACCTCTGTCCCCGAGTAATTGACTCTTCCACCCTGGGAGAAAGCTTCTGACTAGCCACTCTGTCCCCACCCCTCATAATCTTGTAGACCTCTATCAGGTTGCCCCTCAACCTCCATCGTTCCAGTGAGAACGAGTTTATCCAACCTCTCCTCATAGCTAATGCCCTCCAGACCAGGCAACATCCTAATAAACCTCTTCTGCACCTCCTGCTCTTATTTTTGATTAAAATTGGGGAGTGCACAAGATGTCAGGGTAGTAGGAGCACAGGGAGGGTTGTAGGACCGAAGGATAAGAGAAAATAGGACAAATCGAGGATAAATGCGAGGTGATGCATTTTGGGAGATCCAATTCAGGTGGGAGCTATCAAATAAACGGCAGAACCATCAGGAGCACAGATACACAGAGAGATCTGGGCGTGCAGGTCCTCAGATCCTTAAAAGTGGCAGCACAGGTAGAAATGGTGGTAAGGAAAACATACGGCATGCTTGCTTTCGCAGGACGGAGTATCGAGTATAAAAGCTCGAAAATTATGTTACAGTTATGTAGAACGTTGGTTAGGCCACATTTGGCCAATTCTGGTCGCCGCACTGCCAGAAGGGCGTGGGGGCTTTGGAGAGAGGACAGAAAAGGTTCACCGGATTGAACCGCTAGCAATCGCGCTCAGGGCAGCAAAAAATTGGAGGGGGATCCGAAGGGGAGGTAGAGAGCACAGAGTCTCACTCTATGCGGATGATCTGCTCCTCTATATCTCGGACCCACAAAGCAGCATGGACGGAATCATCGCGCTCCTGAAAGAGTTTGGAGCCTTCTCGGGCTACAAACTCAACATGAGCAAAAGTGAGATCTTCCCAGTACACCCGCAAGGGGGGGGGGGGGCAGCACTAAAGGGGCTGCCGTTCAATCAAGCCCGACATAAATTCCGCTACCTGGGGATCCAAATAGCCCATGACTGGAAAGGGATCCACAAATGGAACCTCACCAGCCTGACGGAGGAAGTTAAAAAGGACCTGCAAAGATGGAACACACTCCCGCTCTCCCTCGCGGGGAGAGTTCAGACGATCAAAATGAACGTACTGCCCAGGTTCCTCTTCCTGTTTAGATCCATTCCGATCTACATCCCCAAGGCCTTTTTCAAAGCGCTGGACAAACTCATCATGGCGTTCGTATGGGGGGGTAAAAATGCTAGGATCCCAAAGAAGGTCTTACAAAAAACAAAAACCAGGGGAGGGCTAGCCCTCCCGAATCTACAATTCTACCACTGGGCAGCAACAGCCGAGCGAGTAAGGGGATGGATCCAGGAGCCAGAGGCTGAGTGGGTGCGTGCGGAGGAGGCCTCCTGCATGGGAACCTCCCTCCGGGCCCTCGCCACGGCAGCACTCCCATCCCCACCCAAAAAACACTCCAGCAGCCCAGTGGTGACAGCCACCCTCCAATCCTGGAACCAACTGCGGCAGCAACTTGGCCTGACCAAAATGTCGAACAGGGCTCCCATCTGCAACAACCATAGGTTCACACCAGCACTGACTGACGCCACCTTCAAAAGGTGGAGGCAGGACGGGGGGACACTGACAGTCAGGGACCTATACACGGACGACAGGATCGCAACACTGGACGAACTGACAGAGAAGTTTCAGCTAGCTGGGGGGAACGAGCTACGGTACCTGCAGCTCAAAAACTTCCTACGAAAGGAGACAAGGACGTACCCACAACCGCCACGACAGACACTACTGGAAGACCTACTGGACGCAAGTATCCTAGAGAAAGGGAACTGTAGTGACATGTATGACCGACTGGTAGATAGGGACGACACCGTACTGGACGCAACAAGAAGGAAATGGGAGGACGACCTGGGGATGGAGATAGGGTGGGGACTCTGGAGCGAAGCACTGCATAGGGTCAACTCCACCTCCACGTGCGCAAGGCTCAGCCTGACGCAACTAAAAGTGGTACATAGAGCCCACTTAACAAGAACCCGTATGAGTAGGTTCTTCCCGGAGGTGGAAGACAGATGTGAACGGTGCCAAAGAGGCCCGGCCAACCACGCCCACATGTTCTGGTCTTGCCCCAGACTCGTGGAGTACTGGACAGCCTTCTTCGAGGTTATGTCCAAAGTGGTGGGAGTGAGGGTGGAGCCATGCCCGATAGTGGCGGTCTTCGGGGTTTCAGAACAGCCAGATCTATTCCTGGGGAGGAGGGCGGACGCCCTTGCCTTTGCCTCCCTGATCGCCCGCCGTAGAATCCTGTTTGGCTGGCGGTCAGCAGCACCGCCCAGAGCTGCGGATTGGCTGTCCGACCTCTCGGAATCTCTCCAAATGGAGAAAATCAAATTTGCCATCCGAGGGTCGGACGACGGCTTCCACAGAACGTGGGAGCCATTCATGCAACTGTTCCGGGACCTATTTGTGGCCAATGTACAAGAGGAAGAATAGTCGGGGGAAGGTAGCGGGAGGGGCTACAGGTTCGGTACGGGGGTTCGATGGCTAGCTAAGGCCCAAAACCAAACTAAATAAACATGTTGGGGGGGGGGGGGGGGGGGGCGGGCACAGTTACTACTACGAAGATGCTTACCTGTAAATATGTATGTTAATTTTTGCGTGTTTGTTTGTTGTTTTTTTTCTCCTAACAATTTGTAATTTGTTCAATATAAAATATGAAAACTGAATAAAAACATTTATAAAAAAAAGAAAAGGTTCACCGGGATGTTGCCTGGTGTGGAGGGTATTAGCTTTGAGGAGAGATTGAATAAACTGGGATTGTTCTCCCTAGAGAGACGGAGGCTGAGGGGCGACCTGATAGAAGTTTATACAATTATTAGGAGTATAGATAGGGTGAACAGTTGGAGGCTATTTCCCAGGGTGGAAATGATAGGGGGTAGGACTTCAAGGTGAGGGGGGATAGGTTCAATGGAGATGTGCGGAGCAAGTTTTTTTACACGGGGGTGGTGATAGCCTGGAATGCACTGCCAAGTCAGGCAGATACTTTAGGGACCTTTAAGACTTATCTCGATCGACACATGAACAGATGGGGATAGAAGGATATAGGCGGTAGATAGGATACGTGATCGGCGCAGGCTTGGAGGGCCGAAGGGCCTGTTCCTGTGCTGTATTGTGCTTTGTTCTTTGAGCAGCAGTAGGCCATTTGGCCCATCGAGACTGCTCTGCCGCCATTCAATATAATCATGGCTGTCAAAAGGATTTGCACACAGGAGTGTGAATCTTAAAATCAAGGCATGGCTAAACCAGGAGCTAGCGAGGGCTAATGAACCTGCAGTTGTCTCTGACAGCCCCTCTCATTCAATATAAGAATCTAGTGCCTTCATGATGTTAGCTAATGCCTTGTTCATATCTCGCTCTCCCTCTCCCTGTACATTGATATAAATACCATCTATTCCAGGGGACTTAATTATTTTGAGCTGTTGTAGCCTGTCTTTGACTTACTTCTCATTTGTACCAGAATCATTGATTTTGCATGGATTATCTGTGTTTGGGGAGGGTTCCTTGCTCATTCTTTCCTTTGTGAATATTTTCCAGAGAAGGACTCTGACAGAATATTTGCTATCAGGAGATGCTGCTCTGTTTCAATATCTTTTGGTGTTTCACTTCATCCCTGACTGCTATCTCCTGATGTATCACTGAAGAAACATTTCATTCTGTCTCGCCTCTGCTGACATGTTTTCAGTTACTAATTGCCTCATTGTTCTTTCAATCAGTATTGCCGCTACCAAGCTGTGTGTTCCTTCCAGGGACCCTCTTTCTTCCTGTCCTACTGAACCCCCTTCACCCCCAATGAACCCCCTTTGCCTCCCAGTGACCCTCCCCCCCCCCCCCCCCCCCCCCCCCCCCAGTGACCCCACTTTCCCCACCCACCGAGTGACTCCCCCCTCCTTCCCCACCCAGTGACTTCCCCTCCCAGTGACCCCCTCCTCACCAAGTGACCCCTCTCCTCTCCCGAGGACCCCACTCCCCTCCCAGTGACCCCTCTCCTCTCCCGGTGACCCCCTTCCCTCCCAGTGACCCCTCTCCTCTCCCGGTGACCCCCCTCCCCTCCCAGTGACCCCTCTCCTCTCCCGGTAACCCCCCTCCCCTCCCAGTGACCCCTCTCCTCTCCCGGTGACCCCACTCCCCTCCCAGTGACCCCCCTCCCCTCCCAGTGACCCCCCTCCTCTCCCAGTGACCACCCTCCCCTCCCAGTGACCCCCCTCTCCCAGTGACCCCCTCCCCTCCCAGTGACCCCCTCCCCTCCCAGTGACTCCCCTCCCCTCCCAGTGACCCCCCTCCCCTCCCAGTGACCCCCTCCCCTCTCAGTGACCCCCCTCCTCTCCCAGTGACCCCTCTCCCCTCCCAGTGACCCCCGTCCCCTCCCAGTGACCCCCCTCCCCTCCCAGTGACCTCCCTCCCCTCCTAGTGACCCCCTCCCCTCCCAGTGACCCTCCTCCCCTCCCAGTGACCCCCCTCCCAGTGACCCCCTCCCAGTGACCCCCTCCCCTCCCAGTGACCGCCCTCCCCTCCCAGTGACCCCCTCCCCTCCCAGTGACCCCCCTCCCAGTGACCCCCCTCCCCTCCCAGTGACCCCCTCCCCTTCCAATGACCCCCCTCCCCTCCCAGTGACCCCCCTCCCCTACCCGTGACCCCCCTCCCAGTGACCCCCCTCCCAGTGACCCCCTCCCAGTGACCCCCCTCCCCTCCCAGTGACCCCCCCTCCCAGTGACCCCCCTCCCCTCCCAGTGATCTCCTCCCCTCCCAGTGACCCCCCCCTCCCCTCCCAGTGACCCCCCTCCCCTCCCAGTGACCCCCTCCCCTCCCAGTGACCCCCTCCCCTCCCAGTGACGCCCCCTCTCCCAGTGACCCCCCCTCTCCCAGTGACCCCCCTCCCCTCCCAGTGACCCCCCTCCCCTCCCAGTGACCCCCTCCTCTCCCAGTGACCCCCCTCCCCTCCCAGTGACCCCCTCCCCTCCCAGTGACCCCCTCCCCTCCCAGTGACCTCCTCCCCTCCCAGTGATCCCCTCCCTCCCAGTGACCCCCTCCCTCCCAGTGACCCCCCTCCCAGTGACCCCTGCCTCTCCCAGTGACCCCCCCCTCTCCAAGTGACCCCCTCCCCTCCCATTGCCCCATCCCCTCCCAGTGACCCCCCTCCCCTCCCAGTGACCCCCCTCCCCTCCCAGTGACCCCCCTCCCCTCCCAGTGACCCCCTCCCCTCCCAGTGACCCCCCTCTCCCAGTGACCCCCTTCTAATCCCAACCTTCCAAATCCCACGATCACTACCATCTCGAAGTCCAAAAGCAGCAGATACCTGGGACCCCCACCACCTGGAGGTTCCCCTCCAAGTCACTGAACCACCCGGACTTGGAAATATATCGGCTGCTCCTTCACTGTCGCTGGGACAACATCCTGCAACTCTGTCCCTGACAGCACACTGGGTTTACCTACACCTCCCTCAGGGGACTGCAGCAGTTCAAGAAGGCAGCTCACCACCACCTTCGCAAGGGCAATTAGGGATGGGCATTAAATACTGGACCCAGCCAGCCAGGCCCACATCCTGTAAATTGAGTTTTTAAAAAATGGATAGCACATTCAAAGAGCACAGACACGTGATGGGCCAAATGGCCTCCATCTGTGTGTGATTCTATAGTAGTGCCCAGGCTAATGGGGAAGTTGAGGTATGGCTGACAGCGGGGAGTCAGTGCTTGGGTTTGGGGAATAGGTAGAAGCAGCAACCTTCATACCCATGGGTCAAAGAGAGTCACAAATGTTCTTTTGCCTCTGACGCTGACCTAAAGCTTTGTTGCTAAAGTTCTAACATAAACTGATAGCCATTTATGTGCCACCCCAATGCTCGCTGACCGACACTGACTCCTGATTGAACAATTATTTAAATTCTCATTCTGGTTTTCGAATCCCTCCGGGTCCCAGAGCTCCGGGATGCCCTCCCTCAACCTCTCCGCCTCCCTTTCCCTTTCCCCTCCTTTCCGGGATGCCCTCCCTCAACCTCTCCGCCTCCCTTTCTCTTTCCCCTCCTTTCCGGGATGCCCTCCCTCAACCTCTCTGCCTCCCTTTCTCTTTCCCCTCCTTTCCGGGATGCCCTCCCTCAACCTCTCCGCCTCCCTTTCTCTTTCCCCTCCTTTCCGGGATGCCCTCCCTCAACCTCTCCGCCTCCCTTTCTCTTTCCCCTCCTTTCCGGGATGCCCTCCCTCAACCTCTCCGCCTCCCTTTCTCTTTCCCCTCCTCCTTTCAAACATTCCTCAAAACCAACCTTTCCAACCAAGTTGTCGGTCGCTTGTCGCAACCTGACCTTACTGTGGCTCTGAGTTCATTTCTTTTTGATAATGCTCCTGCAAAATGGCCATCCTTCAAAGCTGCTGTGTAAATATATGTCTTTGTCGAGGGGGAGATTTGGGGGAGGGGGGGGGATTCCAGAGCGTAGGACCTGGACAGCTGAAGGCCCAGTGGTGGGAGGAAGGGGCGGGGGGGGGAGAGATATACCAGCTGCCACACTTGAAAGGAATGACCCCGATAGCAGTGGGTCATTGCAATCAGCTCTCCCCGTGTGCTGGTCTGAACAACTCCATAACCCATTGGAAATCTATACTCCCCCTTTTGGAACACGGTAAAAATTTGAAGCCTTGCGTGTCATCAGAGGATGACGAGACGATAATTCGAACCAAATTCGATTTGAAAACACATTTCGCCGCTCAGGCAAAAAGCTATTTACACAATTAGGATAATTTATGGCCTTTTTCAGACAGAGCTGGTTGGCAGAGGTCAGGGATTCCCTTGACCAAGCATTGACACGGGGAAAAACGACAAGTTGGCGAGTTGCTTGATCGAGAATGCATGGCCTGAATTTTCTTTAATTTGTTTTATCAATTGGCCCATCCCTAATTGCCCTTGAGAATCTCCGAATTGGTTACACCGCCGAAGGTGGCCATTCGGCCCACCTTGTCTGCACCGGCTGTTCGATCGATCGTTTCACTTCGTTCCGTTCTCCCTCTAACCCCGGGCATTCTTCCCTTTCAGCTAACAGTCTGATTCCCTTTTGAAAGCCTCTATTGACCCTGCCTCCACCACACTCGCATCCCAGACCCGTAGCCACTCGCTGTGGACAACGATTATCCTCATCTTGCTATTGCGTGCTTTACCCTCTCGTCTTCCATCCTTCCACCGATGGGAAAGGTCTCTCCCGATCTATTCTGTCCAGACCCCGACACCTCGATCACGCCTCCTCTCAACCTCCTCTTCTCCAAGGGAAACAGTCCCAACTTCTCCAATCTGCCTTCGCTCCCAAAGTTCGGCATCTCTGGAACCATTCTCGTGAACCTTTGCTGCACTTCGAGTGCCTTCACATCCTCCATAAAGAGTGGTGCCTAGAACTGTTCTGCTCCAGCCAAGCAGAACCAGTTCAATATAATCTCCTATCTCTTGTACTCTATGCCCCAGTTAATACAATCTAGGAAACTCTATGCTTTATTAACCACGCCCTCAAGCTGTCCTGCCCCTTTACTGAGCTATACACATACACCCAGGTCTCTGCTCTTGCTCATTTAAAGTTGTACCTTTATTTTATATCGGATGGGTTTTTCTGGCCGTCCGTGTTGGTGGGATCTGATGGTTTAAGCTGGCGGATGGGCTTCCAGCCCAGCGGGGCTGCTTTGTCCTGGATGGTGTTGAGCTTCTTGAGTGTTGTTGGAGCTGCACTCATCCAGGCAAGTGGAGAGTATTCCATCCCACTCCTGACTTGTGCCTTGGAGATAATGAACAGGCTCGGTGGACAACTTCAAAAGCAAATTAAATAGGCGCCTTGGATACAGGGCTAGAGGGACAGAGTGGAGGAATGGGGCCGACTGTATCGGGAGCATCAACCCAGTGGGTCAAAGTAGCCTCCTCCTGTGACGTAGGGAGCGATTGTCTGGCCGCGTAGCGCTCAAGCGAGAGCACAACGCGGCCGGAGAATCCCGGGAGAGCTCTCCAGCAGCGAGCCTGCTGGGATTTACAGCAGTCTCGCGTGACGCCGGAGTCGGAACACTGCCCCAAATGTGCGGGGCCGAACGGCAGCCCCGGAAGTAGGTCGGAAACCTACTTACGAACCTACCTGCCCGGGATCCACTGGCCTCCTTAGATTCTCCGGCCTCGCCATGGAGGCGGTAGCCGGCCGCCGATCAGTGCTGGGCCAACAAGAATGTGAACCAGGCAGGGGTTCCCCCTCTCCCCGTTATTATTCGCCCTTGCGATAGAGCCGCTGGCTATAGCGCTGCGGACCTCAAAGAACTGGCAGGGGTTGGTTCGGCCGGGGGAGGGGGGGGGGGGGGGGCATCGGGTCTCGCTTGATGCGGATGATCCGCTCCTGTACATCTCGGACCCACTGGAGGGGATGGGGGAGGTCATGCAGATTTTGAGGGACTTTGGCAATTTCTCGGGGTACAAGCTGAACGAGAAGAAAAGCGAGATGTTTGTGATCCAAGCTAAGGGGCAGGAAAAGGGACTGGGAGAGCTTCCGCTGAAGATGGTCGAGAAGAGCTTTCAGTACCTAGGGATACAGGTGGCTCGAAAGTGGGATGTCCTCCGCAAGCTTAATCTATCTGGGCTGGTAGAGCAGATGGAGGGGGATTTCAAAAGGTGGGGCACGCTCCCGCTCTCTCTAGCGGGTAGGGTGCAACAGACCGTTAAGATGACGGTTCTCCCCAGATTCCTGTCCGTCTTCCAGTGTCTTCCCATCTTCATCCCTAAGTCGTCCTTTCAGCGGGTGAACAAGATCATCTCACGGCCCAATCTCTTCAGCTCTGCAGTGCTAAAAAAATTCTAAGTGTGGATTCAGCTAGCGAGAAACTCCCCAAGGCCCAAAAAAAGTGACTTAAGTGTCATCGAATAGCGGTGGGGAACTCCCATCGAATAGCGGTGGGGAACTCCCATCGAATAGCGGTGGGGAACTCCCATCGAATAGCGGTGGGGAACTCCCATCGAATAGCGGTGGGGAACTCCCATCGAATAGCGGTGGGGAACTCCCATCGAATAGCGGTGGGGAATTCCCAATCGAATAGCGGTGGGGAACTCCCATCGAATAGCGGTGGGGAACTCCCATCGAATAGCGGTGGGGAACTCCCATCGAATAGCGGTGGGGAACTCCCATCGAATAGCGGTGGGGAACTCCCATCGAATAGCGGTGGGGAACTCCCATCGAATAGCGGTGGGGAACTCCCATCGAATAGCGGTGGGGAACTCCCATCGAATAGCGGTGGGGAACTCCCATCGAATAGCGGTGGGGAATTCCCATCGAATAGCGGTGGGGAATTCCCAATCGAATAGCGGTGGGGAACTCCCATCGAATAGCGGTGGGGAATTCCCAATCGAATAGCGGTGGGGAACTCCCATCGAATAGCGGTGGGGAACTCCCATCGAATAGCGGTGGGGAACTCCCCGAAAAACCAGCCACAAATTAACTTTGGAATTATCGAGGAGAGTTGCGGCCACAGTAATGATGCCATGATCACCAGTTCTCTCCGTCGCTACCTCCCTGTTGAAGTGTTGCTGATTGGCTGCGCCTGGTTGACTTGCTTCAGTTTGTTCCCTCAGTTCTGTTAAAATGAGTTCTGTAAAAGTTCTCTATCTTGTTGCCATTCGATGGAGACCTCTGAAATCCCACATCATGTTAAACTTAATCATTCTGTGGTTGCTGTCCCCTCGAGCTCCTTCGACCTGCCTTTTCTATTGCACGGTATCCCAGCCTTAGCAAGAATCCCAGGCCTTGATGAAGATTGTCACTCGTGGCCTCTGTGATGTATTGAGCAATGAGGTAGTCGTGCATCAAGTTTAGCAATTCTGACTTGCAAACACTTGAGGCTTTCTCAGTTTATATTAGGTCATTTTGAAGTCTCTCTTTAATGTAACCTTCCAGTTCCCACATACCTTTCCGGGAACACCACAATCATCCCCTTCATTGGGCTTTCCAGGTTACAGGTGGTTAAAGAGTATTTTGTGTAATTTCCCAAGTCCCAATGGAGCTCTGGGCTTCCCCTCAGGCTTGACTACACCATCACCTCCTTGGTCCAAGTTCTTTTTAATAAACATTGTACTGTAATGGGGTTTCTTCATTATTTTTGAGATGTGGGTGTCGCTGGCTAAACCAGCATTTATTGCTAATCTCTAACTGCCCTTGAGAAGGTGGTGGGGAGCTTCCTTCTTGAGCTACTGCAGTCCCCAGGGTGTAGGTACACCCACTGTGCTGTTAGAGAGGGAGTTCCAGGATTTTGACCCAGCGACAGTGAAGGAACGGCCGATATATTTCCAAGTCAGGATGGTGAGTGACCTGGAGGGGAACATCCAGGTGGTGGGGTTCCCAGGTATCTGCTGCCCTTGTCCTTCTAGATGGTAGTAGTCGTGGGTTTGGAAGGTGCTATGGAAGGAGCTTTGGTGAGTTGCTGCAGTGCATCTTGTGGACGGTACACATGGCTGATACTGTGTGTCGGTGGTGGAAGGAGAGGATGTTAAAGGTGGGTGGAAGGGGTGCCAACCAAGTGGGCTGCTTTGTCCGGGATTGTGTCGAGCTGGCGGTGTTGGAGCTGTACTCATCCGCGCAGCACGGTAGCACAGTGGTTAGCACTGTTGCTTCACTGCGCCAGGGCCCAAGGTTCGATTCCCGGCTTGGCTCACTGTCTGTGCGGAGTCTGCACGTTCTCCCCGTGTCTGCGTGGGTTTCCTCCGGGTGCTCCGGTTTCCTCCCACAAGTCCCGAAAGACGTGCTTGTTAGGTGAATTGGACATTCTGAATTTGTGTACCCGGAGTGTGGCGGCTAGGGGCTTTTCACAGTAACTTCATTGCAGTGTGAATGTAAGCCTACTTGTGACAATGAAGATTATTATTATTATTAAATGGAGAGTATCCCATCACACCCCTGACCTGTGCCTTGGAAATGGTGGAGAGGCTTTGGGGAGTCAGGAGTTGGGATTTCCCAGCCTCTGACCTGATCTGGTAACCACATATATTTATACGGCTAGTCCAGTTGCATTTCTGGTCAATGGTAACCCCCAGGATGTTGATGCTGGGGGATTGAGCGATGGTAATGCAATGGAATATCTAGGGGCGATCGTTTGATTCTCTCTTATTGGAGATGGTCTTTGTCTGACACTTGTGTGGCGCGAATATTACTTGCCACCTATCAGCCCAATGTTGTCCCAAGTTTTGCTTCATTGTGTTACACACAAGTTTGGACTCACGGCAGTAGATTGAAAACAGGTAGTTGTTGGCGGTTCCTCAAAATGGAGGATGATGTCCGACAGACTGGGCGAGTCTTTTGCTTTTGCCTGGAGGAGGCCTGAGGGTGAGATTGTTTAGTGTGGGTGATCCAGTGAGGAGCCAGGTTCCACGTGGTCTTGGCGGTTTTTGGCCAGTTTCAGTGACACAGTGGACCACGGCGACTGGGGCACACTTCCGCGTTGCAGCAGCCATCCCCCTCTTTCATCTTGCATCGTTCTTTATTTGGAACTCCCCCCTCGACCTTACCGCCATGGGAGACCCTATATAGAATCATAGAATGCCCACAGTGCAGAAGGAGGCCATTCCGCCCATCGAGTCTGCACCAGCCCTCTGAAAGAGAACCCTACCTCGGCCCACGCCCCCACCCTATCCCCGTAACCCAGTAACCCCACCTCATCTTTTTGGACACTAAGGGCAATTCAGCATGGCCAACCTTCCTAACCTGCACATCTGGTTCATTGTAATAGACAGCAAGGCCATGATGGTTCAGAAGGTGGAAAAACCCCAATGAGGCCATTCGGCCCCTTTATCCTGTGCTACTGTGTCGTAAATCATGACTGGTCTGTAACTCAACCCCATTCAGCTGCCCTGGTTACAGATCCCCTGATGTCCTTAACCAATAGCAAACTATTAATGTTTGTCTTTGATTTCAATTCGGTTCGTAAATCTGGAAGAAAAAAAGCTGGCATCAGCTCTTGGCATCAGTTTCGTAAAAGCCTCCCACTTGAATTGTCACAGAGAATTGGAATCCAAACCAGATCAATTGAGTTTTACTCACTGTCCGATCCTGAACTATTGCTTAAATGATTAAGATCAAATTGGAGACCTGGGTTTGTGCGAGCAGACACTTGGAGTGATGGCAGCTAGTGATAAGTTTTGAATCGCAGAAGGACACAGCAGAGATGGAGGACATTGAGCCCACTGCTTCTTTTAAAGAGCTGTCTGATTAGAACATAGAACATTACAGCGCAGTACAGGCCCTTCGGCCCTCGATGTTGCGCCGACCGTGAAACCACTCTAAAGCCCATCTACACTATTCCCTTATCGTCCATATGCCTATCCAATGACCATTTGAATGCGTTTAGTGTTGGCGAGTCCACTACTGTTGCAGGCAGGGCATTCCACACCCTTACTACTCTCTGAGTAAAGAACCTACCTCTGACATCTGTCCTATATCCTATCTCCCCTCAATTTAAAGCTATGTCCCCTCGTGCTAGGACATCACCATCCGAGGAAAAAGGCTCTCACTGTCCACCTGATTAGTACCACTCTGGAGGGGCTGGTTTAGCTCACCAGGCTAAATCGCTGGCTTTTAAAGCAGACCAGCAGCACGGTTCGATTCCCGTACCAGCCTCCCCGAACAGGCACCGGAATGTGGCGACTAGGGGCTTTTCACAGTAACTTCATTGAAGCCTACTCGTGACAATAAGCGATTTTCATTCAATTTCATTTCTCCCTCCTCTTTCCCCAGAGACCCGGAATTCTTTTTCCCTTCCGATATTTTTCCAGTTCCCCTTTGGAAAGTTCCTATTAAGCCTGTTTCCATCGTTCTTCCCAGATAGCGTCTCCCAGATCGCAACATCTCAATGAATTAGAAAAAATAATTCTTCTCATCTTTCCTCTTGCTGATTTGTCAATTCAATCTGCATCCCTCTGGTTGTCATAGAAATGATACGACGCAGAAGGAGGCTATTCGGCCCATCGTGTCTGCACTGCCCCGCCAAATGAGCACAGTGACTGAGTGCCCGTTCCCCTGCCTTTTCCCCGTACCCCTGCCCGTTGTTTCTATTCAAATAATCATCTATCGTCCTCTTGAAAGCCTCGATTGAATCTGCCTCCACCACACTTCCAGGCCGCGCATTCCAGACCCCAACCACTCGCTGCGTGATAAAGATTTTTCTCACATCCCTTTGGCTCGTTTTGCAAATCTCGGCACGTGACTCCAGACCCACAGCAACGTGGGTAACTCTGAAGCGGCCCAGCAAGCCACTCCGTTCAAGGGCAATCCGGGGTGGGTAGTAAATGCTGGCCTTGCCAGTGGAGCCTCTATCCCATCAAACAATTTTTAAAAATTAAATCAGAGGAGTCAAGCGGACATGTCCCTCTCGATGCTCCATTAGAATGTCAGCGGTGGCCTCCCCTGCTTGAGACATGAGCCTCCCAACTCCAAAATTGTTCCTGGGTACGGGAACGGCTCAATTTCAAAATTCCCAACCTTTTTGAATCCCTCAATTGTTTCACCCCTCCCCATATCTGCAATCTCCTCCAGCCTCACAATCCTCCGCTCCCGCCTCGTTCCGGCCCCTTGTACACACCTGATTCCCATCCATGGGCGGTCCTGGCCGTAGCTGCCTGGGCCTCGAGCTGTGGAATTCCCTCCCTAAACCTGTCCCTCCTCACCTTCTGCCTCTTTCTCTTCCTTAAAGTTGCTCCTGTAACCCTACCTACCTCTTTGACACAACCCCTGGCCGTCTGGCCGAACATCACCTCTTGCAGCCTGATGTCAAATTGTGCTTCCTGATTGTTCTTCGGAAGGACCTTTGGAATGTTTGCTACGTTAATGGCGTTATATAAATGCAAATCGTTGTTGAGTTTTATGCCGAGTGCCGTCAATTTGTGTCCAATCCCTCCTGCCAGTTGAAATAGTTTCTCCTTAATTCGCCTATTAAAACCCTTTGTGATTTTCAACACCTCTTATTAAGTCTCCCCTGTAACCTTCTCTGTTGCTAAGGAGAATAATCGCAGTTTCTCCAGCTCCCCCCCCCCACATTGACTGAAGTGCCTCTTCCCCGTTCCCATTCCAGCGAATCTGCTGCCCACTCTGAGGCCTCCACCTCCTTCCTAAAGTGCGGCGTGGTTCACAAAGTAGCACATTTCTGGCTTGACGTTGGTACTGGTAATAAAACTGCTCATTACTGACTGGGTCCCATTGCGTAGGACTTTGCTGTCTTGCTCTCGTTCCCTGCCAAATGCTTTGTCGTAAGTAATTGCAGTTTGAGTAGATATGTCCCCTCAACATGCATCATTAACCGCCGTCACAGATGTCCAACAGCAGCTTGGCTAGGGGCCGAGGACTGCAGGTTAGAGCATTCTGCAAAGACGGGAGACAACACAGCACAGGGTGTCCACTGTGGATCAGCAGATGCCACACGCCTCTGACTTCGATCTTTGTAGATTCTTTCATGGGTTTCTTTCCTCTCAGTGAATGTGGGGGCATCGCTGGCAAGGTCAACCTTTTGTTGTCCGTCCCCAATTGCCCTCGAATCGAGTGTTTCGCTCGGCCATTTTGGAGGGTCAGTTCAGAGTCGACCACGTCGCTGTAGGTCGAGAGTCACATGTAGGCCAGACCGGGTAAGGACGGCAGATTTCCTTCTCTGAAGGGCATCAGTGACCCAGATGGGTTTTTACAACAAGCGGCGATGGTTGCCACGGTCACCATTAGACTAGCTTTTCATTCCAGATTCGTAGGAATTGAATTTAAGTTTCACCAGCTGCCGTGGTGGGATTGGAACCCAGGGCATTAGCCTGGACTCCTGACACCATGCCACTGTCTTAGCTCTAAATCTAGTCGCAGGGAGTGCTGCACTGTCAAGAGAGCGGCACGGTAGCACAGTGGTTAGCACCGTTGCTTCACAGCGGCAGTGACCCAGGGTTCGATTCCCGGCTTGGGTCACTGTCTGTGCGGAGTCTGCACGTTCTCCCCGTGTCTGCGTGGGTTTCCTCCGGGTGCTCCGGTTTGAATGCAGAACATACAGTGCAGAAAGAGGCCATTCAGCCCATCGGGTCTGCACCGACCCACTTAAGCCCTCACTTCCACCCTATCCCCGTAACCCAATAACCCCTCCTAACCTTTTTTGGACACTAAGGGCAATTTTAGCATGGCCAATCCACCTAACCTGCACGTCTTTGGACTGTGGGAGGAAACCGGAGCACCTGGAGGAAACCCACGCAGACATGGGGAGAGAGTGCAGACTCCGCATAGACAGTGACCCAGCGGGGAATCGAACCTGGGACCCTGGAGCTGTGAAGCCACAGTGCCATCCACTTGTGATACCATGCTGCCCACTCTTCTTTTACACAAATTTCCTCCCACAAGTCCCGAAAGACGTGCTTGTTTGGTAAATTGGGCATTCTGAATTCTCCCGCTGTGTACCTGAACAGGCGCCGGAATGTGTCAACTAGGGGGATTTTTACAGTAACTTCATTGCAGTGTTAATGTAAGCTTACTGGTGACACTAATAAAGAGTATTATTACTCTCTCTGGATCAGCCATCGAGTTAAGGCCCTATCTGCCCCCACGGGTGGATGTAGAAGATCTCATGGCACCATTTTGAAGAAGAGCGGGAGAGTTCCCCACGGAGCCCTGGGGCCAAAATTGATCTGTCAACCAGTATCAGTGACAGCAGATTATCTGTTTTATCCTGGTCACATTGCTGTGGGTGGGATCATGCTGTGCGCAAACTGGCCGCTGTGCCTCCTACATTCCAACAGTAACTGCACTCCAAAGTACATCGTCGGCTGTAACGATCTTTGGGATGTCTGAAGAAAGGCTGGGTCGTAACTTGTTGGCATTTCCCTTCTTCGGGGAGTCTAGCGCGAGGGAACACAACTTAAAAGTCAGGGAGTCTCCCGCGTCTGCCTCGGGATGAGGAGAATTTTATTTTCCCTCGGTGGGATTCACTTCCCCAGAGAGCAGGGGGGGGGGGGGGGGGGGGTGGAGGGGGGGGGGGGCGCTGTGTCGTTGAATGTACTCGAGGCCGAGTTGGACAAACTTTCGATCAACAAGGGAGTTTGAGGGTTATGGGGGACAGGCAGGAAAGTGGAACTGAGATGACTGTCCAATGAGCCGCGATCTTATTGAATGGTGGAGTGGGCTCGAGGGGCCGAGCGGCCTCCGCCTCCTAATTCTTGTGTTTGGTGATTTGCAAGGTCCCCCATTCTTCGCGTGACACCTTTGCTGATCGAATGCAATTTACCCTGTCGGATAGTTGCCCGCGATTAAACACGGTAGCCACAATAACAACATCGTGCGTTCAGCAGAGTGTTTCTTAAGCAGTAAAATGACGAAAGGCATTTCGTGGCAGCGTCACCAGTGTTGCACGATGGATAGGAGGGCAGGTGGCGAAAGACTTGGTCCAGGAGCGGGAGGTGGGGAGAGAGGTGCCAGAATTGGAGGGACGCAGACATCGAGCAGGTGGAGGAGATTAAAGAGAGGGGATAGGACCATGGAGGAATTTGAGAACAGGCATGAGATTTTAACATCATTACAGATATCCATTGTTGGCTTTGATGGAAGATTGTAAACTGAAGCTAATTCAATCGTCCCCGTTCTGCTAGAGGTTGATGTGTGGACGGCATTCTGAATGATGCATGCTGGGCTAACACACATTATTTGTCTTTATTTTCAACATAAAAATGGAATGTTCTGTTCTGCTGGGCATCATTCATATCTGTTCACTCTGTGGGAAGCGTAGGTCGTTACACTCTTTTTGCAGTTTCATTATCTGATTCCCCAGTCTCAAGCCACGCTCACCAGAAGGATTGCAGGATGGAGATATGGTATAACATATTCATAACCCTTCCAACTTGAAAGGTAAGAGCTGCAAGAGCTGGAGCCCACCACTTTGACCCTCAATCACTTATTTATCACTCCTTTCCAATTCGATTTGCACTTTAAAGACCAGAATTAGCAGGTCTGTTTCTGGGGAGCGTTTAGTCTGAATGGTGAAGGAATCCGATCGAAAGGGGGAGAAGATTTGCAGCACAGGAGGAGGCATTTTGGCCCATCCTCGCCGTGCTGGTTGATGAAGAGCTATCCAGCCTCATCCCGCTTTCTAGCCCTTGATCTGTAGCCCTGTAGTTTCCTCAAGTACATCTCCAGGAGTTTTTGTTTTCTGTGATGAGGTTTTCTTCCTGTACCGCACTTTCAGCCAGTGGCTTCCAGATTACGCCCACCCCACCACCCATCTTGGAGTGAAAAACCGTCCCCTCTAATTCCTCCACTAATTGGTTTTAGTCTCTACCCCCTGGTTACTAACCTCTCAGCTCAGGGAAATAGCCCTTTCCAATCCACTGTACCCTGGTTCCTTTTATAAACCCCCATTCATTCTCCCCTCAGACTTCGGTTTCAAACAACACAACTTTCGCCTGTTTAATTTTTCCTCATCGTTGACCACATCCTCTATTAGATAGCACCTTCCGAAATCACGACCACTACCATCTAGAAGGACAATAGCAGCAGATATCTGGGAACCCCACCACCTGGAGGTTCCTCTCCCAAGTTACTCACCACCCTGACTGGGAAATATATCGGCCGTTCCTTCACTGTCGCTGGGGCAACATCCTGGAACTCTCTGCCCTAACAGCACAGTGGGTGTATCTACACATCAAGGACTGCAGCGGTTCAAGAAGGCAGCTCACCACCACCTTCTCAAGGGCAACTCGGGATGGGCAGCACGGAAGCATTGTGGATAGCACAATTGCTTCACAGCTCCAGGGTCCCAGGTTCGATTCCGGCTTGGGTCGCTGTCTGTGTGGAGTCTGCACGTCCTCCCCGTGTGTGCGTGGGTTTCCTCCGGGTGCTCCGCTTTCCTCCCACAGTCCAAAGATGTGCAGGTTCGGTGGATTGGCCGTGATAAATTGCCCTTAGTGTCCAAAATTGCCCTTAGTGTTGGGTGGGGTTACTGGGTTATGGGGATAGGGTGGAGGTGTTGACCTTGGGTCGGGTGCTCTTTCCAGGAGCCGGTGCAGATTCGATGGGCCGAATGGCCTTCTCTGCACTGTAAATTCTATGGTAATCTATGAAATGCTGGCCTAGTCGGCGACGCCCACATCCCGTGAATGAATGTATCAGAAAGAATGGCCTTCTATATTGAATGATTCTACATCAAAGGCTCCTCTCCAGAACTTGTAAGTTGTACGTTTATCCCAATGCTTTTGATCTGATGATGTGGATTGAGTGGAAGACGGGGCAGCTTTTTGGAGCTTTACAATAGAACTGGGGATGCAAGCTGTGTGCCATATGGAGTCCTACAAACATACCGTGTATATCAAAGTGGTAGTGAACCGCTGTGGGGCGAAACGTGATGAACGAGAATTACCGTCCATTTCCTTCCAGCAGTCCAGAATATGGGGAAGAGAACCTTAAAATTAGCAACAGGCCATTCGGGGAGTAATGTCAGGAAGCACGTCACACGGGGCAGTGGAGATCTGGAGCTCTCTGCCTCCACGGACCGTAGAGTCTGGGAGTGGTGGATGGAAGGTCAGCTGAAGGTTTCAACTCTGTGGCTGACCGCTTTCTATTGGGGAAGAGTGGCAAGGTTTACAGACCCAAGACAAATAGATGGAGCTAAGGTGCTGGTCATGATCTCGTTGATCGGTAGAGCAGGCCCAAGGCGGCTGATAGGCCTCCTTCTCTTCCCTATGGTCCTGAGTGTTGATCATTTAGTGAGAACAGAACTCCTCTTGGACGAGGCTCTCTCCAGTGGGAAGTTACAGCCCCACTCTGCGCTGAACCTAATGGCTGGAGAGGTGGCCCTGTCCATTAGCCAGAAAGCCGGTGGTGACCCCACCATGGCTATTTTTGGAGGCCCCGACAGAATTAAATGCCGACCAGGTGATCGTTGTTGGGGCCAGTGTTCCCGGCAGGTCGAGAGGCCCTCCCTGCTTCGGGGGTGTTCCTGCAGCCTGGTGCCCCCCCCCCCCCTCCCCCTCTGCCGTATGCACTAAAGAGTGATACCCCCCACCCCTCCCCCCAGGCACAGCCCCCGTGATGACCCCCCCAGGCTTAATCACACCCCTGCCCCAGGCTTAATCACACCCCTGCCCCAGGCTTAATCACACCCCTGCCCCAGTACCTTTAGAAATGGAGATCCTGCTCTCAAGAGATGCTGACCAATCAGAGGACTGGTGAGTGTTCAGTCCCTGCAGCCCCTGGTGAGGAGGCAACAATGGAGGCCCCAGAAGAGAGGTCAGTGGAGTGGGCTTTTCGAGGCAAGATAGACAGGCTCCAGCGATGGGAGGGGCAGTGGAACGACGGGAGGGGCAGGGGAGTGCCAGGAATTTGTGAGGAGGTGTTTGTGTGTCTTTCTGCAGAGGCAGGCCTGGCTACTGGTTGGATCCTCCTTGGGGCCCACTCAGGATGGACATCTCACTGAGCCCACTGGGAGGGTGTATCCATCAGGGTTCACCTGGCAGCCACTTAATTGACCACTTACAGGCCTCAAGCGTGCTCGGGGTGGAAAGGCAGACCTCATCCACCCCTGCCCCAGGCTTAATCACACCCTGCCTCAGGCTTAATCACACCCTGCCTCAGGCTTAATCACACCCCTGCCCCAGGCTTAATCACACCCCTGCCCCAGGCTTAATCACACCCCTGCCCCAGGCGTAATCACCCCCTGCCCCAGGCTTAATCACACCCCTGCCCCAGGCTTAATCACACCCCCTGCCCCTCGGCCCGCACCTGAGAGAGAGGGGACGCAACTACGGGCATTAAATGGCAAGCAGACATTCGGACTTTGCCTGGGATGACCAATATGGTGAGGGCAACAATCCAATGAAGGGTGGAAAATGTGCCCCTGCAGACAATGGACCAATCCGAGGCCTTCGCGCTTGAAAGGCGAGTAAAAGCCATTGGGGGTAAGTGAGGGAGAGGGTATTCAAAATGGCCACGTCGTTAACTTATTAAAATATAAACAAAAACATGGGTTTTGCTGCCTGGTCATCACGGGGGCTGTGCCTGGGGAGGGGGTGTGGGGTATCACTCTATAGTGCAGATGGGGGGGAGGGGGCAGCAGGCTGCAGGAACACCCCCGAAGCAGGGAGGGCCTCTCGACCTGCTGGGAACACTGGCCCACACAACCCCACCCAACCATCCTGCCTTCTGACAGCCAGCCCCAGTGCAGGATGGGTGGGGGTTATGGGGGAATAGGCCGGGGTAGTGGGCCCAGGAGTCTGCTCCTTCAGAGAGTCGGTATAGACTCGATGGGCCTCCTCCTGCACTGTCGGAATTCTATGGAAACCGACCCCCACTGCCTGTAAGAACCTGGAGGGCAAGTGGAAAACCCCAGTTGGTCACACTGACCTCTTGAACCAGCCAGGACGGCTACCTGCTGTGGGCAGCCCAGCTGCCCACACGCCGCGCCCACCCCCCTCCAACCCGCTTCCGCTTGTCTGAACTGTGTCAAGTCCGCAGAAGAGGACGGGTACGCTCGGGCTCCACGCTCTCCTGAGTCCAGAGGGCGATCAAAGGAGCCATAGCTGGTGCCAAGGCCCCGTGGTTGGGGGAGGGGGGGGGGGGGGGTGAGAAGGGGACTCCACCTGCCTGCTCTAAACCCTGCCTCACTTCCCTGCCCACTGAACCCCCCCCCCCCCTCTTTCGAAAGGTGCCTGAGCCGCCTGGTGTGTTTCGCAGGGATCGCTGAACCTCCTCCGGCCTGCGAGCAGAGAGGAGACAGAGGCAGGAAGGCAGCATTTCCATAAGCCAATTATTTTTCCGGAGCCCGGGAAAGAAAAAAAAAACCCAACCCATAATATCAGACAATCGCGTATCTTTGAATAATTAGGCTGTCCTTGCCAATTAACAAGTAGAAACCGTAATTAAAATATTATAGAAAAGATGTAATTTATATTGCATTATGTGCCAATCACTTGAATGAAAGATAGTCGTTAAAGGTTGCGCCTGATATGTGCTTTACCTTTAACACATGCTAAACCAGTTTTAAGATTTGTAAATTATGTAATTTAATTTCCATTAACTTCATTATAATCTGCTGAATGTGCCAATTATAGAGATGAATGAAATGTCTGCCTTAAGCAATTAAACTGTCAGTGAATTGCAGGTTTTTTGACAATGGCAAAGTGCTGGGATGAAGCGGTAAAATTAAATTGGCGGCTTTGATGTTCATTGCCCAAGCATTTTAACCCTTTGCGCGCAGGAAGCCCACTGACGAGTACTCAGGACATGCCTGGAGCTTACAGGCAACCATACCGTCGCAGAACTGTTAACGCCCACTGACGATTGTTCAGCTGTAATGTTCCCTTTTATTTGTCCGGCTTGTGGGCGTGGCTGCCTAGGCCAGCATTCGTTATCCACACAGAGGGTTGGGAATCTGGGGAATTCCTCGCCCAGTGAAGCAGTTGAGGCGACCTGGTCGAACGTTTTTGAGGCAGAGATAGATTTTTGGACGGAGAGGGAATTAAGGGTTGCGGGCTGGAAAGTGGAGCTGAGTCCAGAAAGAAAATCAGCCTTGATCTCATTGAATGGCGGAGCAGGCTCGAGGGGCCCAGATGACCGACTCCTGCTCCTCGTTCTCATGTCCTTAGGTAACTGCCCTTGGAGAGGTGGGGGGGGAGGGGGGTGAGCCACCATCTTGAACCCCTCACAGTCCCTGTGGTGTAGGTAGTCCCACTGTGCTGTTAGGGAGGGATTTTGCCCCAGCGACAGTGAAGGAGCGGCCGATATATTTCCAAGTCAGGATGGTGAGTGACTTGGGGGGGGGGGACCTCCAGGTGGTGGGGTTCCATATCCCCCCCCCCCTTGTCGAGACGGACAGTCAGTGGTGGAGAAGGCTAAATGCACCAGATAGTGGATCAGCAATTTAGTAGGAGGAGTCCGCAAAGGAGAGTCAAAAAAATGGTTTACTTCCGCATTTCCCACAATGCCCGTTTTGTTGGGGGGGTGTTACCGCTGGCCACTGACCCCTGGCGGAGGGTGGGGGGTTACCGCTGGCCACTGATCCCTGGCCGGGGGGGGGGGGAAGGAGGTGGGTACTGCTGGCCACTGACCCCTGGCGGGGGGGGGGGAGGTGGGTACTGCTGGCCACTGACCCCTGGGGAGGGGGGGTTACCGCTGGCCACTGACCCCTGGCCGGGGGGGGGGGGGGGGGGGGGGAGGTGGGTACTGCTGGCCACTGACCCCTGGGGAGGGGGGGGTTACCGCTGGCCACTGACCCCTGGCGGGGGGGGGGAGGTGGGTAATGCTGGCCACTGACCCCTGGCCGGGGGGGAGGGGGGGGGGGGGAAGGAGGTGGGTACTGCTGGCCACTGACCCCTGGGGAGGCGGGGTTACCGCTGGCCACTGACCCCTGGTGGGGGGGGGGGAGGTGGGTACTGCTGGCCACTGACCCCTGGGTGAGGGGGGGTTACCGCTGGCTACTGACCCCTGGCCGGGGGGGGGGGGGGGAAGGAGGTGGGTACTGCTGGCCACTGACCCCTGGCGGGGGGGGGAGGTGGGTACTGCTGGCCACTGAACCCTGGGGAGGGGGGGTTACCGCTGGCCACTGACCCCTGGCGGGGGGGGGAGGTGGGTACTGCTGGCCACTGACCCCTGGGGAGGGGGGGGGGGAGGTGGGTACTGCTGCTGGCCACTGACCCCATCTGGCTGTAGGGGGGGGGTCCCCATCTGGCTGTAGTGGGTGGGGGGAGGGTCCCCACCTGGCTGTAGGGGGAGGTGGGGGGAGGGTCCCCACCTGGCTGTAGGGGGAGGTGGGGGGAGGGTCCCCACCTGGCTGTAGCGGGAGGGGGGGGGTCCCACCTGGCTGTAGCAGCCCTTGGCCAACGGGCCCAGTAGTGACAGAGTTGGGGCCCCAGTTCCTGGGGTCCCAGTCCTAAGGGGTGCTGTTGGTCGAATGGGGACCGTCCTACACAGTCACCTCTATCGCTGACCCCCCCTGGAGCTCCTTCGCTGCACTCTCCTGTGAGAAGGAGATCTCGACGGGATTTTTTAGGTCCAGCAACGGCTCGGCCAGCAATCTCCGCTGGGTCGGCAGATTATTTCCTCTGCGTACAAGTTTGTCCTGTCGCATTTCGGGTAGGGGTGGCCCATATTCGCAAAACTCTGTCAATTTGCGCAATCGCGCCAAAAAACTCGGCAACGACACTCCTGGGGTCGTTCCTCTTGCCGCATTAAGTTGGTACCTCTGTACGGTAACCAACGGCTAGGAGTCGTAGCAGTTTCCCACGGGCGCCACTAGCTCTTCGAACGTCGTGGAGTCTGGTGCCGTGGGACATGTTAAATTCTTTATGGCAGTGAAAGTGGGAGCCCCTCAGGCGATCGTCCCCAACGATAGCGTTCACCTTACAAAATAGCACACACGCTCCATGTACTGAGTCCAATCCAGTCCTCTACACCTGGACTGACTGCATCGAGCCTGCCACAGAGCGGCAGTGGAGAGCGGTGGCTGTACTCCCAAGTGGTTAGCAGCTTCGAATGTTGTTCACCTTTATCCTCATCGCCAATTTAGTAGTCATGGAGGGGTCCGGAATGGAGAGTCAAAGAATGGTTAATTTCCAAAAGGGAAATGGTCACGGGTCCCAGTCGGGACGGCTCCTACCTGGGCCGACTCTAATGGCCACGAATTAACGAGCCCGGTGAGGAACTTCCGCCCCTCACGATGGAACTCGTACTCCACAAAGCTCACAGGGAGATTCATCGGGTCATCGTCGCGGGGGTCATAACAAGCAACAACTTGTATTCATTTAGCTTGACGCTTTGCTCAATGTGAGAGAGAGAATATGTTTTACGGCCGGCGGTGGGTTCCCTTCTGGGCTTTTTATTGAGCATGTGCTTTGAAGATGAAGAAAATACGGGACAGGGGATCACTGAAACCTGGCCAGTGTGACATCGTTGCCTCTGTGAGGGCGGCAGAGTGGTTAGCACTGTGGGCTCACGGCGCCGAGGTCCCAGGTTCGATCCCGGCTCTGAGTCACTGTCCGTGTGGAGTTTGCACATTCTCCCCGTGTCTGCGTGGGTTTCGCCCCCACAACCCAAAAGATGTGCAGGGCGGGTGGATTGAACAGGTTAAAATTGCCCCTTAAATGGGGAAAAAAAATAATTATGTACTCTAAATTTATTTTTAAAATATCATTGCCTCTGTGTCCTCCTTTTCCTCTCCCTCCTCTTGATTCTTCTCTGACCTCCATCCTCCCCTTGCCTTCCTCCTTCACCGTATACATAGTTGCAGGAGGAGGCCATTCGGCCCTTCGAGCCTGCTCAGTCAGTCATTACGATCATGGCTGATCGTCCAACTCAGTAGCTTTTGCCACCCCCCCCCCCCCCCCCCCCCAATCCTTTGATCCCCTTTGCCCCAGGTGCTCTATCTAATTTCTTCTTGAAGACGTACAATGTTTTGGCCTCAACTGTTTTCTGTGGTGCTGAATTCCACAGGCTGACCGCTCTCTGGGTGATGAAATTTCTCCTAATCTCTGTCCGAAATGGTCTACCCCGTATCCTCAGACTGTGCCCCCTGGTACTGGGCACCCCCCACCATCGGGAACATCCTTCCTGCATCTACCCTGTCCCCATCGGGAACATCCTTCCTGCATCTACCCTGTCCCCATCGGGAACATCCTTCCTGCATCTACCCTGTCCCCATCGGGAACATCCTTCCTGCATCTACCCTGTCCAGCCCTGTTAGAATGTTATAGGTTTCTGTGAGATGCCCTCCCTCATTCTTCTGAACTCCAGCAAATACAATCCTGACCGATTCAATCTCTCCTCATATGACAGTCCCGCCATCCCAGGAATCAGCCTGGTAAACCTTCGCTGCACTCCCTCCATAGCAGGAGCTTCAGAGAAGGAGACCAAAACTGCCCACAATATTCCAAGGCCCTGTATAATTGCAGCAAGACGTCCCTGCTCCCTGTCCAAAGATGTGCAGGTTAGGGGGGGTTAAGGGGATAGGGTGGGGGGGGGGGGCGTCAGTGGGCATAGGAAGGGTGGCTTTTTCAGAGGGTCGGTGCAGACTCAATGGGCAGAAAGGCCTCCTTCTACATTGTAGAAATTCGTTGGTTCTGCTCGAATCCTCTCTCTGCGAAGGCCAGCAAACCATTTGCCTTCTTTGCTGCCGGCTGCACCTGCCCACTCTGGTGAACCTTCGCTGCACTCCCATCGCCGGCAGCCATATCCTTGGGGCTGAGGAGACGAAAACTCCATTCCGTACTCCAGCTGTGGCCCAATCTCGCTCCGATACAACCTTACTGACATCATCCGGGGCAGCCTGTCAACAACTCGGTGTCTGGAGAGCGGAATCGCTCTCCACCACCACGACCACCTGCATTCGTATAGCGCCTTCAATGTAGAGAAACATCCCAAGGTGCTTAACGGGAGTGATTATCAAACACAATTTGACACTTGAGTCGCGAAAAATAGATATTCTGACAAGTGGTGAAAGGTTCGGATTGAGTGCTTAGTTTTGAGGATTGTCCCACAGGAAGAGGGCGAGGTTCAGGGATGGAGTTCCAAAGTTTCGTACCCAGATAGCTGGAGGCTGGCGGGGTGATTAAAATCGGGAATGCCCAAGGGGCCGGACATGGAGGAGCACAGAGGTCTCCGAGGGTGGTGGGACTGCGGGAGATTGCAGAGCGAGGGAGAGGCGAGGGATTTGAACATGAGGATGAAAATGTTCGACTTTGCTGGTCCCAGCGACGCCAGTCTTCGTTCCTGAACCACACGAGAGTCAGCGAGGCAGCTGCAGAGTGTGAACCATCACCTCCTTACCACACAGGGCAAAAATCAGCCAAGGATCACACTCTCGATCGCTGTCTGGGAAGTCATTGTGGAAAATGAGATTGAGTGCGAATGAATAAATGAGAAGGAGCGAAACCGAGCTCCAGTCAGAGTCTAACTTCACACATAATTGCCTCCTTCTGTGCTGTTTGATTGTACTGTGTGATGTAAATTGCTTTGCGGTCCTGATTTCAACACGTGGAGCATTAGAGTTTAAAATTGAGATTTAATTGTAAAATCAAGATATCACGGTTTGAAGACCAGCTCAGTTCTGCTTCCTGTTTTCCCTTTTCACTGTGTCCTTTGATTACGTGCTTCCGAACTGCAAATTGATTTCTTAATAAAGTTATTCTGGTTTGAAACCATAATGGAAACCTCTTTTTAAAAAAAAAAAAATCATTTGAACACGGGAGTACTTGGTTCAGAGAGCAGCAGTTTTAACAGATTATTTGCTTCACGTGCTCTCCAAAGCCAACGAGAACTGCTTCAATCACCACCGCTGGTGACACATCATTAGCAGCAGGAGTGGGCCATTCGGCCCCTAGATCCTGCTCTGCTATACAGTAGCATCCTGGCTAACCTCGTACCTCAGTCATCGCCTTCCTGCGCTTTCCCCATATTCTTTGGTGTCCAGGGCTGAAGGTTGATAGATGTTTTTTTGGAGGTGGCCAATTATTGAGCGTCCACTGTTCCCTGGGGTGGAGTGTTGCAAAGGGTTTGTGGCCCTCTTGACCTAGTTCAGATCAGGGGATGGGAATTTCCCCCCCCCCACCCCATTCTGGTGTCGGAGGCGACTCGCCGACGTCTGCGGCCTCTTGTGTTGCTCACCTGTCCCGCCGCCGGAGGCAAAACATGACGTCGCTGATTGTGTGTGGCGCGCCATGGCGCGGACACGGTGGCGTCGAAGTACTCCCACTGAAGTAGCAATCCAGAGTCTGGGGACACGGGTTCAAATCCCACCCTGGAAGCCGGTGAAATTTAAATCACCAGTGTCCGGCAAGGAAGGAAGTCTGCTGTCCTTCCCTGGTCTGGCCTATCCTGGCAGGTTGACTCTTTATTAGGCCTAACAAGCCACTCGGACCCAGAGCAACTAGGGATTGGCAACAGCCGCTGGTCTTGTCAGTGATGTCCACATCACAGGAAAGAATGAAAGGAAATGAGTGCAATGTTCTTGTCAGATGGCCGAATATCGCCATTCTTTTTCTTTACACATACCATGGAATTTACCCAATCGGTAGGTTCTTCTACCTTTCTGGATACTTTTAATTTTGTCATTCTGCCGAGCTCCTTTTCGAGGCGCTGCCGAAGAGGTGCAGGTACTCTTCTTGGTGCCTGTATCACAGGTTTTGCGTCCTCTTTGAGTTGTATCTTGTCGGTGAATGGTAGTGTATCAAAACCTGTGAACACATCGCTGAATTTGCCGCTACTGTTCTCAGAATTGTTGGAGTACTGCTCCAATCCGTTGTGGATGCTATATACCAACTGCACTGGACCTAATTCTTCACAGGGCTGGTCACCTAATAATGAATCCAAGCCCTCGGATACAATACAGAATGGGACGGAATAAACTGGGTTCATCACCACCACAGTCAGGTCACAAGCACCATGCCATTTAAAGCTTGAACCATTATAGTCTCTGAGATATTTTGTGATTTCTTCGAATCGGCTGAACTTTTAGATTTTTAAAACCAGTCATGCTGATTAAATTGGCTTTGGCACCAGTGTCTAACTTCAGTCGGACCACTGCACCGCTCGCTTCAAGTTGTGGCAGCCATTTGTCCTCATCAACCGCATTCATTTTAAATGGAGCATCAGTTTGCATTTTATTTAAGTGCTGGAGAATATTTTGACGTTTCCTAAAAATTCTTCTTCTCTGTTACTGCAACAAACAATGATGTTTAATCACTGCAGACTGTATCTTCCATTTTGCTGACTGATCTGGGTTTAAGCTGAGAGTAGCAATTCTGAGCAAAGTGACTTTTTCCTTCGAATCTGGAACAAAACTTGCCAAACGCTGGGCACTGCCTTAATTGGTACCTTTGACCACATCTTTCGCACAGAAATACTTTGTCCTGACCTTTAACCTGTTTGTTGGTGTGCGAGGAACTGCAGAAATTTCCTGTCTTTTTTTCAGACGTTTCCCGCCTTTTTGGAAAAAGGGCGGCAACCGGAGTGCTTTCCTCCAAGAAGACGCCGCCATGACTGAGAAATATTTTGGAATGCTGTGCTGTTAGCTCGTGAGCCTGACAAATCTTAAGTGTTTGCTCCACAGAGAGCTCCGATTCGCTCAGCAACCATTCGCTCAGCTTATCTTCATTCACACCAAACACAATCTGGTCATGAATCATGGCAGATTCCACTGCAGAAAAATTACAGGTTTTAGCTATTAACTTTAAATCAGTGATGAACTGATCTCTGGACTCTCGTCTTCTGTTAACATGGTCGAAACACACAGCGTTCCTAAATTTCATTCTTTCTGAGGGTGCAGTGGGCATCAAACCTTCGAATTACATCATTAGATTTTTTACTATCTTCACCGTTTGCAAATTTAATCATATTAAACAGCAATTGCTTCGGGCCCTGCCGCTGTTAGAGACATCGCTACCGTATGCGAATCTGATTGATCTCCTAAATTTACTGCAGTGAGAAACCGATTAAATTGTTGTTTAAACACACGACAGTTGCTGTCCACATGAGATCTGAGAATCAAAGGTGGTTTCAGTGACTCCATGTTGCAAATCTTGGCAGTCTGCAAAATCTTCAAATCTCTGTGGACCTCGTGGCAGGCTTGTTTTTCCTCAGTGCTTAATACCATCCAGCCCTGGTACCATGTAACGTTCTTGTCGGAAGGCCTGATTTATATTACAAGAACACTTGTAGCTTAAGCTATAAACGATTTATTAACATTAACTGTGGGTCAAGTGAATACAAAATAACAGTATGAACATGCACAAGCCATTATCTCCCAGCTCCTGAATCATTTTGAGGTCACCTGACTCTTAACAGCCACTTATATGCAAATGAGACTCCTAGTGGTCAGTCAGTGAACTACAACACAACCATGATATCACTACAATGAGGGCCGGATTCCTCCGGTCACCTGCTGATGGTGGGAGTCACCGGTTCCTCTGGCAGCGCACCCGCTCTCGCGGGTTTCCCGGTGGCATGGGGGGGGGGGGCTTCAATGGGAAATCCCATTGACTGCGGAGAGAATGGAGTATCCCATCACCAGCAAAGGGCATGTCGCCTCCCACTGCCGAGATGGAGGTGGCCGGGGGGGGGGGGGGGACAGGACGGGACCGGGAAATCCCGCCCAAGATTTACTTTGGCCTCTAAAGGAAGCTGGGAAAATATCTAACACGACAATTGTTGTCCATGTTGTCAGGGTAGAGGGTTTGGAATCTAAAGCAGGTTCATCAATGTAGAGTCATTAGTAAGGTAGAGTTTAGTCACGAGACAGGAAGATCCTTCATTTGAAGACCGAATGGCAGAAGGAGGACAGAATTCCCAGGGATCGGTATTTAAGGAAAAGAAGGGGCTAAGCCGTCAACAGGAATAGAACCAGCGAAGAATATTTAAGGCTCATTAGACCAACTGAGTTGTAACTTTGTGATGGTTTCAATTTGGGCCTCAGGCGTTTCTTTTGTTGGGTGAGGTTGGATGAAGTTAATATAGAATGACCGGTATTGTCTTTTTGTGATGGAACAGATTTGCCTGCATTCTTCAGTATTCTATACATGAAAACTAATTATTTTCCCCAGTTAAGCTGCCACCTGTGCTCAGGTTATAACTGCCTCCTCCAATCACCAATCCCCAATTCAGATTCTTCCGTGACCCTCAACCCTCCTGATGTCGGTAACCGTCTCCAGCCCCAACAACCCTCCGGGATCTCTGCTCTCCCGCAGTTCTGGCCTGTGAAACGTGCCTGATTCCCGTCACCTCATCATTGCCGGCTGCGCCTTCAACAACTTCCCCAAAACCGGCCCATCTCTCCCTTTTCCTCCTCCAAGACGCTCTTTGAAAGGTACCTCTTTGACCGGGCTTTCGGCCACCTGCCTCAGTATCGCCTTGCGCCGCTCGGTGTTGGGATTCTGGTTGGTAATAGCCCCTGTGAAATGCCGCCGGTGCGTTTTGCTGTGAGGTGCCACATAAAGGCAAATTGTCATTGTCCTTCACTTGTAAAGTGATGGCTTCATGTCCTGAATGTTGACATGTCTCTGGGCATAACTGTCAGCTCACTGTGCAGAGCCGAGGCTTCACGTACAGCAAATGCCAAGATGTGCCCTCCCGGTATGCAGCTTCGCTCGTCTGCCAGACTGGTGTATTTATTATCACAGAGAGCCAGTTGAGCTCCTAATTGGTCTGAGCGAAGAGTTGATTTGAATTTGTAATGAAACCGGACGACATCTTCATTAGAAATGTATCATTTGGGGCAGCTCCGAAGTACAGGCAGCGGCTTTCTAGCCTCCCAGCCAGATGGTGGTGAGTCTGTGTCCCAGGTCTGCCTGTCACTCGAACCCGCTCTCGCTCTGTCAAAATAAAGCACGCGCTCTGTTGGTTCCAGGGCTGGCCACGAGATGGGGTGCCGGGCAGGGGGTGGGTGTGGGCGAGGTGTTTGGTCAGCTGAGGGGTGTTTGCTTTTAATTTAACCGAATGGCCACATTTTTTTCACAGGCCCAACCAAAGGGGTTCACAGCGAATCACCGAATTTGCAGTGCAGAAGAAGGCCATTCGGCCCATTGACTCTGCACCGGCCCTTGGAAAGAGCACTCTACTCAAGCGCGCACGTCCACCCTATCCCCATAATCCAACCTAACCTTTTTGGACACTTAAGGGGCAACTTAGCATGGCCAAATGGGTGCTCTGGTTCCCTCCCACAAGTCCCGAAAGACGTGTTGTTAGGTGAATTGGACATTCAGAATTCTCACTCCATGTACCCGAACAGGCGACTAGGGGATTTGCACAGTAGCTTCATTGCAATGTTAATTGTGCCAATAAAGATTATCATTATCCATCTAACCTGCACACCTTTGGACTGTGGGAGGAAACCCACGAAGGAGAACGTGCAGACTCCGCACAAACTGTCACCCAAGCCGGGAATTGAACCCCGCTCCCTAGAGCTGTGAAGCAACAGTGCTAGCAACTGTGCTGCCGGTGTGGTACAGTCGGTCGCAGAATCTTTGCAGCGTAGAAGGAGGCCATTTAGTCCATCGAGTCTGCGCTGCCTCCCTTTTTAAATTTAGAGTACCCAATTCATTTTTTCCAATTAAGGGGCAGTTTAGTGTGGCCAATCCACCTACTCTGCACATCTTTGGGTTGTGGGGGTGAAACCCACGCAGACACGGGGAGAATGTGCAAACTCCACACGGACAGTGACCCAGAGCCGGGATCGAACCTGGGACCTCAGCGCCGCGAGGCCGCAGTGCTAACCCACTGCGCCACCGTGCCGCCCTTCTGCACTGCCTCCCTGACAGAGCAGTCTGACTGAATCCCACAGCCCCTAACCTCACACATTTATTATAGATTAGGAAACAATTACGCAAAGAATGGCCATTCAGCCCAACTCATCTGTCGTTGTTTATGCTCCACACGAGCCTCATCCATCCCGACTTCATCTCACCCCCATCAACCTATCATTTGTGGGCCGACAGTGGTAGTGGTGTAGTGGTAATGTCGTTGTCGTGCTCATCCAGAGGCCCAGGGTAATGTGTCGGTGACACGGGTTCAAATCCCACCATGGCAGCTGGCCAGATTTAAATTCAATTCATAAAATCTGGAATTTTTGAAGACTCGTCTTTGATTACTCTATCTGGCTCACTAATATCCTTCAGGGAAGGGACTCTGCTATCCATACCTGACCTGGCATGTGACCCTTAACCTGCCGCTGTGAAATGGCCCAAGCAAGCCACTTAGTCCAAGGGCAATTAGGGATGGGCAGCCAAGGACAAATGCTGGTCCACAACCCCTGAGAGAATAACAAATAATCCTTCTATTTCTATTATCCAGGGGATATGGACTTAAGGTAAGGGGCAGGAGGTTTAGAGGGAATTTGAAGATCACAGGCCCTCATAACATTTCAGAAATATTTAGATGTGAACTGGCGATCCCAAGTCCTGCAAGGCTAAGGGCCAAGTGCCCAGGCACACGCGATGTGCTGAAGGGACTTTTCTGGGCTATAGACCTCGATGACTCTCGATTCTCCTGAAATGGATCTCTGCTTTTCACCTCAACTATTCGCTGTGGTGGCAAGTTCCACATTCTCACCACTGCGGGGAAAGAGATTTTCTCCTGAGTTCCTTTTGGGATTGACGAGTGTCTGTCGCATATTCAAAGCCCCCTACCCCTCCACCATTGGAAACGTTCTATCTTTGTTCAGTCCATCAAACCTGTTCTTGACTTCCCAGCCCTCCCGACAGTCTTGTCATTCCGACAGAAACTCGCCCAGCCCAACCCTCATCAATAAACTATCAAACAATGATGTGGAGATGCCGGCGTTGGACTGGGGTGAGCACAGTAAGAAGTCTGACAACACCAGGTTAAAGCTTTGTTTCAAATCACTAGCTTTCCGAGCGCTGCTCCTTCCTCAGCTGAGGTGTTTTGGATTGGGGAAAGAGGCAGGGGAATGGCACCAAGTCATGTTGCTCGTTTGGACGGCCCACACAGACAGGATGGGCCAGGTGAGAAAAATAGATTCAGTAGAAACTTTCAACAGGAATTTGGATGGCTGTGCGAAAGAGAAACATTTGCGGGACTCTGGCGGAATCGCAAGGGGAATTGGACTAACTGGACAGTTCTCCCAAAGGGCCGGCACAGGTCGAATGGGGAGAATGGCCTCGTTCTGTGCTGTAAGATTCTGCAAGTGAAGGTCAATCAGCGCCTGACACTTTGGCACGGTCTGCTCGAAAATGGAGTCTTAGCCTTGCACCAGGTGGAGTTACCAAGCCTCCTGAAGCTTTGCTGGATGGAGCAATCTCATAGATTCTCCTTTGAGCGGCCCAGGTGAGAAAACCGAGGGGGTGTTTTCATCCCGTTTGTCCCTGGTCAGACTCCCAGTAAAGATCAGGTCAACCTCCCTTCCATAAGGTGATAAGAAATAGGAGCTGAAGGAGGCCATTCAGCCCCTCGAGCCTGCTCCACTATCGTGGCTGATCGGATTGCGGCCTCAACTCCATCCCCATAACCCTCGACTCCCTTATCGATCAAAAATCCATCCCAACCCCTACCTAGCCTCCACTTCCCTCTGGGGCAAGAGAATTTCACAAACTGACCACCCTCTGAGGGAATATAAATCACCTCCATCTTGAAAGGGAGATCTCAACGTTTGAAACTGGGCCTCACTCGTTCTAGATTCTCCCACAAGGAGAAACATAGAAAATAGGAGCAGTAGAAGGCCATTTGGCCCTTCGAGCCTGCTCCTTCATAGCTGATCAGCAAACTCAATTGCCCAATCCCCCCCCCATGGAATTCCTTGCCCAGTGAAGCAGTTGAGGCTCCTTCATTACATGTTTTTAAGATAAAGATAGATAGTTTTTTGAAGAATAAAGGGATTAAGGGTTATGGTGTTCGGGCCGGAAAGTGGAGCTGAGTCCACAAAAGATCAGCCATGATCTCATTGAATGGCGGAGCAGGCTCGAAGGGCCAGATGGCCTACTCCTGCTCCTAGTTCTTATGTTCTTATATCCTTTGATCCCCTTTGCCCCAACTGCTATATCTAACTACTTCTTGAAATTATACAATGTTTTGGCCTCAACTACTTTCTGTGGCAACGAATACCACAGGCCCAGCCATTTCTCCTCATCTCTGTCCTAAATGGTCTACCCCGTATCCTCAGACTGTGACCCCTGGTTTTGGACACCCCCCCCACCATTGGAAACATCCTTCCTGCATCTACCCTGTCCAGTCCTGTTAGAATTTTACAGGTTTCTATGAGATCCCACCTCATTCTTCTGAACTCCAGCGAATACAATCCTAACTGACTCAATCTCTCCTCATACGTCCATCCCGCCATCCCAGGAATCAGTCTGGTAAAACTTTGCTGCACTCCCTTGAGAACAAGAACATCCTTCCTCACATGCCCCCAGTATCCACCCTGTATGCCCCCGTCAGAATTTTCTATGTTTAAATTAGATGCTGGCTTTACAACATGGAAACTAGGAGCAGGAGGAGGCCTTTCAGCCCTTCGAGCCTGCTCCGCCGTTCAATATGATCATTGGATTGGATTTGTTTATTGTCACGTGTACCGAGGTACAGTGAAAAGTATTTTTCTGCGAGCAGCTCAACAGATCATTAAGTACATGGGAAGAAAAGGGAACAAAAGAAAATACATTAGAGGGCAACGCAAGATATACAATGTAACTACATAAGCATTGGCATCGGATGAAGCATCTAGGGGTGTAGTGTTAATGAGGTCAGTCCATAAGAGGGTCGTTCAGGAGTCTGGTGACAGTGGGGAAGAAGCTGTTTTTGAGTCTGTTCGTGCGTGTTCTCAGACTTCTGTATCTCCTGCCCAATGGGAGAAGTTGGAAGAGTGAGTAAGCCGGGTGGGAGGGGTCTTTAATTATGCTGCCCGCTTTCCCCAGGCAGCGGGAGGTGTAGATGGAGTCCATGGATGGGAGGCGGGTTTGTGTGATGGACTGGGCGGTGTTCACAACTCTCTGAAGTTTCTTGCGGTCCTGGGCCGAGCAGTTGCCATACCAGGCTGTGATGCAGCCAGATAGGATGCTTTCTATGATGTATCTGTAAAAGTTGGTAAGGGTTAATGTGGACATGCCGAATTTCCTTAGTGACCTGAGGAAGTATAGGCGCTGTTGTGCTTTCTTGGTGGTAGCGTCGACGTGGGTGGACCAGGACAGATTGTTGGTGATGTGCACCCCTAGGAATTTGAAACTGCTAACCATCTCCATTGATGCTGACAGGGGTGTGGACGGTACTTTGCTTCCTGAAGTCGATGACCAGCTCTTTAGTTTTGCTGGCATTGAGGGATAGATTGTTGTCGCTGCTCCACTCCACTAGGTTCTCTATCTCCCTCCTGTATTCTGACTCGTCGTTATTCGAGATCCGGCCCACTATGGTCGTATCGTCAGCAAACTTTGATCGTGGCTAATCTTCCATCTCAACGCCGTATTCCCGCTTTCTCCCTCCTTCACATCTGGCTCCTTGAGCCTCCCTGAGTTTAACGGTTCCCCCACTGGCGGCGGTGCCTTCCCCTGGGCCAGGGCCCCAATCGGCACCTCTTGTACACACTCCTTAAAACCTACCTCTACAACTGGACCTTTGGTTGCCCTGTAATACCTCTTCATACTGCATGCAATCAAATTTCGTTTGACATTACAGTGAAAGCTGTAACGGACTGGCCTAGTCAGCCAAGCCCACATCCCTTGAATGGATTTTAAAAAAAAATCTTTATTGGACCTGGCACATGTGGGCACTGTACCCTCACTTTGAAGTGGGAGGTTTGTGTACTGTTTGAGAGGGGCGGGGTGAGGGGGGGTTGGGGGGTGCAGTTGGCCTGTGCTCCTCTTGAGAAGGGACTGTGTTTTTGTCCAGTCTGGAATGAACACACCAGTGCTCGGGGAATTTTTCTAAGAGGGGTGGGGGAGAGGCAGAAGTGGAATGTTTAATTTCAGAATCCGGCTGGCTTGCCAAGCTGGGTTTCTGGCGATACCTGTGCCGGCAAGCTGATAAACAGGTTGTGTAAAGCGGGACAGAAACCCCTCTGTATTACGCACAGAGATTTATGGCAATGGAATACAGTTCATGTTTGCTCAGGTGCCAAGCTCAAAATATCTTCCTGTCTGACTTTCCTTGTGTGTGTGTGTGTGTGTGTGTGTGTGTGTGTGGATTATACCAAATGGAGCTGCTTTGTAGGGTTAGCTGGGTGAGGTCCAACTTGTTCTCTGTTTGACTGAAAACACGCCATTGTCAGATGTTGCATTTTTAACGCTTTTGAGGTAGAGGAATCGTGTTGCCGAGAATATTAACAAGCTTTTTTTCCCTTTGCTCTGCTTGAGGAAACGTAGTCTTGTAATTCAAAAAGAAAATCTTTCTTGGCCTTTGACACAGGGGAGTTAAGGGAGATTCCGAGGCAGGCAACATCGATTGTGGGAAAAGATTCTGACACACACACGTCGCACACACATGTCGCACACACACACGTCGCACACACACACGTCGCACACACACACACACGTCACACACACACACACATCGAACACACACACATGCCACACACACACGTCACACACACACACACGTCGCACACACACATGTCGCACACACACACGTCGCACACACGCACACGTCGCACGACCTCCTCCGCAGGCCCCACTTTAATCATTCCAACATAACTGACCGTGCTTTCAGTTGCTTGAGCCCTGAATGTATCGATTTCTCCCCTGGATCCAGCCGACTCTCCCTTTCTCATTTCAGACGCCCATTAAAACCTACCATTTTGTTTACCCAATCCAAATGTTTTCATAAGAGGCTCAGTGTCAAAGTTTAGTTGGTAAAGTTGGTAAAGCTCCTGTGGAGAGGGTGTTTTGCTATGTTACAGGTGCTACATAAATGCTCTGTTGTTTTTGTTGTTGTGCAGAAACAGACCATTCAACCCCCCTGGTTCGTGCCTATGACCTTCTCATACTCAGCCTTATCCAACCCCGTCCGTCTTCAAGACAAAAATTTGATTGGATTTTTGGAAAACATAAAAAAGAAAATCACGACCATGGGACCATAGAATTCGTACAGTGCAGAAGGAGGCCATTCGGCCCATCGAGTCTGCACTGACCCTCTGAAAGAGGATCCTACCTAGACCCATGCCCCGGTCCAATTCTGCGTAGCCCCTCCTAACCTGTGCATCCCTGGACTGTGGGAGGGAAGCCGGAGCACCCGGAGGAAACCCACACAGTCACGGGGGAAAAGTGCAAACTCCACACAGTCACCCAAGGCTGGAATTGAACCCGGGGCCCTGGCCAGGTGAGGCAGCAGTGCCAACCACTGTGCCACCATGCCGCCCAAATCTTTGGGAGTGACGAGAAAAAGCCCCTCTGAGAGAAAACATTTTTCTGCCCCTCTCGTCTTAAAAGTGTGACCCCAATAGTGACCCCTGGTTCTAGATTCTCTGACAAGCGGAAGCGTCCTGTCCACATCAGCCCAGTTAATACCCATCAGGGCCTTGTGTGTTTCAATTAAAGTTGCCTCGTATTCTTCTAAATTGTAGCGGATACAAGCAACCTGTTCGCCTGTTCCTCATAAGGCAGCCTCCCCATTCCTGGTATTAGTTTGGTAAGCCTTCTCTGAACTGCTTCCAAGGCATTTACACCCTCCCTTAGATTTATTTATAAATGTTTTTTTATTGGGTTTTTGAACAAGGTATGATTATCGTTATGTACACAAATGAAATGAAAATGAAATGAAATGAAAATCACTTATTGTCACGAGTAGGCTTCAATGAAGTTACTGTGAAAAGCCCCTAGTCGCCACATTCCGCTGCCTGTTCGGGGAGGCTGGTACGGGAATCGAACCGTGCTGCTGGCTCAGTGAGCTAAACTACCCCTAAGAAACATCTTGTCCTAAGACAAGATAAGGAACATATATATATATATATATACACATATATAGAAGAGAAGGGCACACCCCAACACACCAAAGAGAAGAAAATAATACATAGTAAAAAAAAAAATACTATAAAAAATTAAATAGAATAACTGGTAGGGTATTGTGCACCAGCTCGACAGCGGCAGCTCCATCCTCCCTTAGATAAGGTGGCCATTACTGTCCACCATAGTCCAGCTGTTAGATTGCCTTCTCGGGGCTGGTTTAGCTCACTGGGCTAAATCGCTGGCTTTTAAAGAAGACCAACCAGGCCAGCAGCACGGTTCGATTCCCGTACCAGCCTCCCCGGACAGGCGCCGGAATGTGGCGACTAGGGGCTTTTCACAGTAACTTCATTGAAGCCTACTCGTGACAATAAGCGATTTTCATTTCATTTCATGAGCCGAGGCTGAGAATGTAAGAGCAGGGAGGTTATGGTGGAGCTGTATAAAACGCTGGTGAGGCCACAGCTGGAGTACTGTGTGCAGTTCTGGTCACCACACTATAGGAAGGAAGTGATTGCACTGGAAAGGGTGCAGAGGAGATTCCCCAGGATGTTGCCTGGGATGGAGAGTTTCAGCTATGAAGAGAGGCTGGTTAGGCCGGGGCTGTTTATCTTAGAGCAGAGACGGCTGAGGGGCGACCTGATCGAGGTGGACAAGATTATGAGGGGCATGTTCAGGGTGGATAGGGAGCAGCTGTTCCCCTTAGCTGAAGGGGTTGTTTAGCACAGGGCTAAATCGCTGGCTTTTAAAGCAGACCAAGCAGGCCAGCAGCACGGTTAAATTCCCGTAACAGCCTCCCCGAACAGGCGCCGGAATGTGGCGACTAGGGGCTTTTCACAGTAACTTCATTTGAAGCCTACTTGCGACAATAAGCGATTTTCATTTCATTTCAAGTGTCGGTTACGAGGGGACACAAGTTCAAGGTGAGGGGTGGGAGGTTCAGGGGGAATTTGAGGAACAATGTTTTGCCCAGAGGGATGCGATGGCCTGGAACCCACTGCCTGGGAGGGTGGTAGAGGCGGGTTGCCTCACATCCTTTACAAAGTACCTGGATGGGCACTTTGCACGTCTTAACATTCAAGGGCCAAGTGCTGGCAAATGGGATTGGGCGGGCAGGTCAGATGTTTTTCATGCGTCGGTACAGACTCGATGGGCCGAAGGCCGCTTCTGTGCTGTATTATTCTGTGATTCTGGAGTGTCAGTCAGTCTTGACGTTTGAGCTTAGGCCCTGAAGTGAGGCTTCAAACCAGAAACTTGTAAGACAGGGGCAAGAATGTTACTAATTGAGATGGAGCTGGAGTTGCAAAATACCGTTTGTGTTTGCCCTTCAAGGCCTGTTTTGAAAATGGGCAATCGCCGTGGGTCGTACGGATAAACCGGTTTTGCCGTCATTGTCTCTCGAAGGCAGCACTGGTGGTCCTTTAACATGTGTAGCACAGACCATTCAGCCCAGCAACTCCATGCCAGCCCCACATGAACATCCTCCCACCCCTATTTCATCTCAACAGGTCCAGCATTGGTTTGTACCTACAGATTTGCAAATACTGTGGAAAATATACACATATTGTCATGAGAATGTCGCTCTAAGAAATGTTTGGCTGCTCATGTTACTAGTGCAGTGATGTCAGAGTGTGGGTGGAGCTGAGTTCTGGCTCTGCTTTTTAGTTTCACTTTGAGAAAAGCTTGGGTGTGTCTGTGTCTTTTTGGTTTGGTTTTTCAGGTTGTTGCAGCTGAAGTCAGCCAAAGCAAGTGTATTGTTGGGCTCTCTGCCATCAAGGTCTATCTCTTAATTATTTGGGATAATTCCAATTATAAATGTTTTCAGTAGTGAATGTAAACCCGGACGTGTTTCTGTTTAAGGTTTGTTAAGTCTTTTGGGTGTTAAAAGGGCAGCATACAGATTACTTAGTGTTGTATTCTTTGGGGTTGCTAAGATATTCACTCTATGTTTTAAAAAGGTTAAATTGAGTTCATAGAATAAACATTGTTTTGTTTTAATAAACCACTGGTCCATTTTCTGCCTCACCGCACCTGTAGAGTGGGCCGTGTGCTCCCCATAATCTAGTAAATGTTGTGGGTCAGCTGAACTCCAGGATACACTTTGGGGTTCTCTAATCCCTTGCCCACAACAGTATACATTTTTAAACAATGTTGTATCATTTCCCTTGTTGGGAGGGGAGGGGTGGGGGGGGGGGGGACAATTTGATCAGTTTGACAACTCTGCATTTTTTTCCCCCCCTCCCCATCCGCCCTGCATTCTCACGCAAGAAGAGGACGTACCAGTGCATCAAATGTCAGATGATCTTTCAGTGTGAATGGGACATCCAGGTTCACGTGGCCAACCATATGATAGGTAAGCAGATTTGCCCTCCGGGTTTAACGCACGCTCCACACCCGACAGCACGCTGTTTGAATCGACGGCATTCCATTTTCTTTCAATTTATTCTCACTTAGTTCATTTATTTTTCTGTTGCCGACAGGAGACATAATGCCAGGGTGCTTCTTACCAATTTTTCTCCAGACCCGCTGCTGCTTGGCTTGTTGGGACCCCAGCATTCAGAATGTCTACCCCCCCCCCCCCCCAATCTCTCTTACCAGGCGTCCTTTCTGGGGGAACAAAATGGTTGGTTCGTGTTAAGCGGTCAGACGGGCTGTGGACAGACGACCTATGGCACTGCCTCTCGGAGGATTGGGAGGGCAGGGGTAGGGCGATGTGCAAGTGCTGTGGACGTCGTAATCTGCGATTGTGTGGTTCCCCCCCCCCCCCCCCCCCCGGCCATTCTCCCCTCTCTCTTTCCATCCCACCGTGGCACTTTCGCCCACAGCCCCCCCCCCCCCCCACGCTTTGGGGAGAATGTTTAGTCTGCCGAACACTGGTCCACATAATCACAGCAGAAAAATCACCAAGACAGTGTCACAGAGAACAGTGTCTGTATTTATCGCTGGAGTAATTAGCAAGTTTGACGGTCTGTAAACATTCTCTGCTCACACTGGTTGATGAAGTGTATATTCTTCGGAAGGTTTAGATGTGCTACCAGTGTGCTACAATTTTGAACACCGTGCACCTTCCCCAACACACACGTACAAACAGGCTCACTTTCTCTCTCTCTCCCTCTCTCTCCTCTCTTCCCTCTCTTCTCTCGTCCCTCTCTTTTCTCTCTCTCTCTCTTCTCTCTCTCTTTCTCTCCTCTTTCCCTCCCTCTCTCTCTCTCTTCCCTCTCTCTGTCTCTCTCTCTCTCTCTCTCTCCCCGCTCTCTCTCTCTTTCTCCCCTCTCTCTCTCTCTCTCTCTCTCTCTCCCCTCTCTTCTCTCACTCCTCTCTCTCTCTTGTCTCTCTCTTCTCTCTGACTCTCTCTCTCTGCTCTTTCTCGCCCCTCTCTCCTCTCTCTCTCCTCCCTCTCTCTTCCCTCTCTCTTCCCCCTCTTTCTCTCTCTCTCTCCACTTCCCTCCCTCTCCCTCCCTCCGTCCTCTCTCTCCCTCCCTTCCTCCCTGCCTCCATCCCTCCCTGTCTCTCCGTCTTTCTTTCTTTCTCCCTCCCTCCCTCCCCCCTCCCTCTCACTCTCCCTCCCTTCCTCGCTCCCTACCCCCTCCCTCCCACCCCCTCTCTCTCTCTCATTTACTCTCTCACTCACTCTCTAACTAACCCTCCAACATTACCCTGGATCACCAGGCATTAAAAAAGACATTTGGACTGTTCTGGGAGCAAACAGGCAGGGGCGATTAATACCGTAGCTGCTTCAATAAATTGTGGCCGTGTAAAATTTTATTTCTGTTGATAAAAATATTGCCGTTGAGGCGAAAGGCCGCGTCTGTACGACTGTGAGGAATCTCTCTTATCATGTAACGGATGGCCTGTCACTCTCCCCAGGATGGTGAGGAACCGGGGGATTGGTGTGTCGATGGTCAGCGGTGGGGGTGGGGGGGGGGGTGAATGGGGGCAGGAGACCCTCTGCTGCGGCACCTCCAGAAATGGGTGCGAGCAGAGTTGGCAGCTGGTGATGTTGTGACACGTGAGTGTTCCCCATCTCGGATTCAGCCTGTGCCTGGGCTGGGTAACTGCGGAATATGGGTCACCTGGCACTCGGCAGGGATTTGCTGACCCGGAATGCCGGGAAGGAGGGTGGAAGAGAATTCCACAGAGGTTTGAAGGGCAACAGGGTACGAGCCGCGGGGGCGGGGGCCAGACTAATGGGATAGCCAGTGCGGGCAAGCTGGGCCGAATGGCCTCCTTTGCTGTATCATTCTATAAAGAGGTATCTGAAACATCAGCAGCAACTGTGAGCAATGGGCCAGGGGCTGGCAAAAAGCTTTTCACAATTTACCTGGAAAGGGTGATGTGCAGGTTTATTTATTATCATCTTTCCTCTTGCTCTGCTAGCTCAATGTGCAGATGTGTGTGCGTCTGGTCCGTATTGGACTATGTCACTGGTATATAACAGCGAGGGGGCCGGTTAGCTCAGATGGTCAGATGGTCAATGTGTGGATCAGATCCATGGCAACTGCATGGGGTTCGATCCCCATTCTGGTCTGAGGTAGACTAGGGCCTTGCCTCCTCGACCTTCCCATCGTAACAATAACTGCGCCACTTTGCTGCGGCTCCGGGAGTAAGAATCTTCTTTTCAGCAGAGACGTATGAATGAGGAGTAAGGAGGCCACTCGGCCCCTTGAGCCTGCTGTGCCATTCGATAAGATCACGACCGAGCTGATTGGTGCCAACTCCACATTCTGCCTTGCCTCCCCACCCCACTCCCGATAATCTTAGATTCCTTGACTAACAAGGGAGTCAATCTATCTCTGCCTTAAAAATATTCAATGACTCTTCCTCCACCGCTCTCTGGCGAAGATTTAGATTTATTGTCACGTGTCCTGAAATGTGTTGTTCTGCGTACAGTCCAGACAGAGCGTTCCGTACATGAAAAACAGCATGTTCCACAGACGCAGACCCTCGGGGAGAATGACTATCCCATTCTCCTCATCGCCCATCAAACAGGAGACCCCTTATTTTTATCGGGCATCCCCCAGTCCCAGCCCCTCTCACAGGCGCAAACATCCTCTCCGCATCCGTTCTGAAACGTCCCCTCAGGATCTTCAGTAATAGAAGAGCAATACTCAGCATGGCTATGGCTATATAATGAGCAATTCTAATTAAACGCTTTGGGTGGCAGTCTCACAGGATTGGGTGGAACCGCCAGTTTCTATTCACCTCAGTGGAGAGTGAAATTGGAAGGGTTTCAAACTACTGTTCTCCCCCCCCCCCCGATCCTGTCGGTGTCCTGCTGTGCAGTTTAGGGTAAAATGACTCTCGGAATCTGATCTGTCTTTGTCGTTGATTTAATCGCGTGGCCTTGACCTATTGAAGCACTTCGCCACATTGCCATCCATCCCACATATTGCACAACTCTGCTGTTCTCTCACTCAGCTCTCCAGGACAACACAGTAATCATGTTCGCTGCAAATGTCTTTCTTCTTGCTTTCGCTGAAGTTTTGTGTGTGGCCCTTATGGTATTTTAGCCGTCACTGTCGGGAGGGCCGATCATCAGAGGGGTCAGGGTTCAGATCATTGGCAGTGTCCCTCCAGGAGGGGGGAGGATGAGGAGAATTTACTTCAGCCGGTTGTTGGGATCAGGAGTGTGCTGCCTGACGGGGCAGTGGAAGCAGACGCAATGGGAACTTTCAAAAGGGGATTGAATACATTCTTGAGGGTGAAAAGATTTGCTGGGCTCGAGGGGGAATGAGGATGGGAGCAATTGGACTGCTCTTTCCAAGAGCAGGCACAGAATGGCCTCCTTCTGTGCTGGCCGATTCTATGATTTTAAGTCCTCGCCCTGTTCTGGAACGTAGAGAGTGAATCAACATTGACTCGTTGCAAAATATACACTGTGCCAGGCTGTCAAGTTGCTTTTTTATTTATTGAAAGGACGTCGGCTGGATCTGGATTTATTGCCCATCCCAAAATTGCCCTTGAGAAGGTGGTGGTGAGCCTCTTTCTTGAGCCGCTGCAGTCAACGTGGTGTAGGTACACCCACAGTGCTGTTAGGGAGGGAGTTCCAGGATTTTTGACCCATCGACAGCGAAGAAACGGCCGATATATTTCCAAGTCAGGTTGGTGAGCGACTTGGAGGAGAACTTGCAGGGGATTGGGGTTCCCAGGTATCTGCTGCCCTTGTCCTTCTAAGTGGTAATGGTCGCGGGTTTGGAAGGTGCCATGGTGAGCTGCTACAGTCCATCTTGTAGATGGTACACACGGCTGCCGCTGTGCGTCAGGGTGGAGAGAGTGAGTGCTTAAGGTGGTGTTTGGCAAGCGGGTTGCTTTGTCCTGGATGCTGTCGAATGTCTTGTGCAGTTTGAGCTGCACTCCTCCAGGGAGTATTCCATCACATTCCTGACTTGTGCCTTGTAGATGGTGGACAGGTTTTAGAGAATCAGGGGGTGAGTTACTCACCGCAGGATTCCCAGCCACTGACCTGCTCTTGTAGCCACAGTATTTATACGGCTAGTCCAGTTCAGCTTCTGGTCAACGGTAACCCCCAGGGTGTTGATTGTGGGGAATTCAGCCATGATAATGCCATTGAATGTCAAGGGGCGATGGTTAGATCCTCTCTTGTCGGAGGTGGTCATTGCCTGGCACTTGTCATTCAGAAGCCCGAGTTTGAATATTGTCCAGGTCTTGCTGCATTTGCTTCAGTCTCTGAGGAGTTGCTGAACATTGTGCAGTCATCAGCAAACATCCCCACTTCTGACCTTATGATGGATGGAAGGTCATTGATGAAGCAGCTGAAGATGGTTGGGCCCGGGACACTACCCTGAGGAGCATCTGATGCAGTATCCTGGGACCGAGATGACTGACCTCCAACAACCACAGCCATCTTCCTCTTGTGCCAGTGTGACCCCCAACCGCTGGAGATCCCCTCCCCCCCCTTTCCCATTGACCTTGCTGCATATAAACAGCGGAGTCATTAAAATTCAGAAAGAATGGCTGGTTGGAGAAAATGGACTGAGAGCGTGGATTATTGGCACTGCAGCAATTACTCACTGCATTCTATCTTCATACGTAACATGTTAAAATTAAATCCATTAACTATATGCTGGAGAGGACCGGGCCATTATTTAGGAAACGGAAGAATGGAATAAAAGATACTTCCGTTCCAAAACAATGAGCGGATTCAATCGGAGGTGTCTCCTACTGTCTGACTATGTGTAGAAAGTAGACCTTCCTTCAGCACTGTCGTCTACAATTAGAAATGACCCCCGAATATAGCTTCAGATGCAGCGTCTGACTGTGGTAGGTGTCAATGATGCCGGCGTTGGACTGGGGTGAGCACAGTAAGAAGTCTTACAACGCCAGGTTAAAGTCCAACAGGTTTGTTTGGAATCACTAGCTTTCGGAGCGCTGTTCCTTCCTCAGGTGACCCACCTGATGGACGTTAGCCTGGTGTTGTAAGACTGCGTTCTACGGGAGGTGTAACACTTTTAACAGAAACCTTACTTGGGCTTGCTTCCTCGAAAACCTGATGCTCACCGTCTGACAGTGAATCCACTGGACCGTTTGGGTCCAGGGAAATCTTCAACGCTCAACTTTGCTGACTGCCCACGTCAAAAACGCCATTGTCATTTCCGATCGTATTTTCTGTCCCATTATTCTTTGCTGCATGCACACCAAGTCTCTTGTTTATTTCCTTTCGTTTTTTTTCTCGAAGTATCAAGGTGTCTTTTCTTTACCTATTGCTGAGCTTTAATTATGACAGTTATATGTAATCCACTTTCTTTTTTGTTCTCTTACAAAAAATAAATGTTCTTTGTAAAAGCTACGAGCTGACAGGGGAGCTTTGGGGGCACCTTGCTTAATCGCCACCCAAAAATCTTCAAAAAATTCTGTCTGTGCCAACTTTAGGAGGGGACAGGCCAGGATTGGTGCTACAACGTGGTTTGGAAGGGGATTCTCGCAGTCCGAGACCATATAAAGGTAGATCTCTATCCATCTATCTATTGATCTGTCTCATCTTTCTGTGCATCTACCTGTCTTATCTGTTGAAGTTTGTTTAAGAGAGGAAGGAGATACTTGTGGTTGCTTCTGCTGAAGAGTTGCTTGGTAGTACAGGAGTTGAATGTTGCTTAAAAATAGAGAGAGACGTGTTTTTTGAAGCTTTGCACTTGACACTCGTAAGGACAAACGCAAGAATACCAAATTTCAAATTGACACTCCAGGTGACCAGGGTGTTAATTGGTTGGCAAGTCGGCTCTGATTGGCTGGGACGTACGCACATTTATGTGTAGGGGCCCATTCTCTGCAAACCAAATGAATCTGTTCAAGTCTGGCACCTTTTCTGAATTAATCTCAGCCTTGAAGTTTTCGCCTTGCCCTCTGTCCCCACCCGGGCCTCAATTGCTTTCATGGGGGACAGGGTTCCAGCTTTCCCTTTTGTGTAACAAAGTTCTTCCTGACAACACCTCTGTAAGGCATGACATTTTATTTTAAAGTTCTGCCCCTTGTTCTGGATTTGTTGACTCCTCCCCCCCCCCCCCCCCCCCCCTACCCCCCTCCCCGAATCAGGGGAAATAGGGCTGATAGAGAGAAACTATCAACTCCATCAATCTTCTACTTCTTTGTCACGCCTTCATCTTGGATACTCGAGGAAATACAATCCGAGTACACGCATTGGAAATGTAATTATTTTAGCTGAAGTACCATGGAGTGAACAGTTTGTTGGAAATAAAGGCGATGGGGGTGATTCTGTGGCCTCCGTGCCACGTGTATCTCGGAGGCCGGAGGGGGCACGCTGTTCACTGGCAGCGAGATTCTCAGCCGCAGACAATGGGATTTCCCATTGAATCCATCCCACGCCATCGGGGAACCTGCGGGACCAGGGAATCCCACTGCCGGCGAACAGCAGGAGAATTCCCGCCTTTAACCCTTTGAAACATTTGCAGGGATTCTCAATGGAAATGGTTTGGATGTGTCGGCTTCCTAAAGCGAGCTGGAGTTGGCCAGATTGGGAAATTAGGATCGGGTCTCCAGACGACAGCAGGAGCCCTTTTTTTTTAGCATAAGCAGCATTGCAGAATCTTTCGCAGAATACAGCACGGAACGAGGCACTTCAACCCATCAAGCCTATGATGGCCCTTTGAAAGCGACATCAATTGGTCACACTCCTTGTGCTCTTAGCCCCGAACATTTCTCCTTTTCAATTATCTGTCCAGTTCTCTTCCACAGGTTGCTATTGAATGTGTTTCCAATGGCCACTCAGTCTCACAGCTCCCCCCCCCCCACCTTTTAGAAATATTGACCTCCCCCTTCCTCCTGTACCTTTCCATCAGATTCTTAACGCTCCATCTTAATTTGGTCAGAATGGGGAAATTAAGGCTTCCACTTGTGTCAGTTAATGTCTCCTTAAGGCCAGGCATCAACACATTCCCATCTAATAATGCAGCCTGGCTGCTGTGTTTGTAGGTAGTCCAGTTCACCTTCAACATTCCGCCATTGGCCACTCCAATAAAGCTCCTGAGCTTATGGCCGAAATTCCCCGGCCGTTTGCAACCTTGTACTTCGTCATTAGGTCACACTTTCACAAGACCATAGGAGCAGAATTACGCCACTCGGCCCATCAAGTCTGCTCCACCATTCAATCATGGCTGATATTTTCTCATCCCCATTCTCCTGCCTTCTCCTCATAACCCCTGATCCCCTTATTAATCAAGAACCTATCTATCTCTGTCTTAAAGACACTCAGTTATTTGGCCTCCACAGCCTTCTGCGGTAAAGAGTTCCACACATTCACCACCCTCTGGCTGAAGAAATTCCTCCTCTTCTCTGTTTTAAAGGATCGTCCCTTTAGTCTGAGATGGTGTCCTCTGCTTCTAGTTTTTCCTACAAGTGGAAACGTCCTCTCCACGTCCACTCTATCCAGGCCTCGCAGTATCGTGTAAGTTTCAATAAGATCCCCCCTCATCCTTCTAAATTCCAATGAGTACAGACCCAGAGTCCTCAACCATTCCTCATATGACAAGCTCTTCATTCCAGGGATCATTCTTGTGAACCTCCTCTGGACCTTGCCCAAGGCCAGCACATCCTTACTTAGATACGGGGCCCAAAACTGCTCACAATACTCCAAATGGGGTCTGACCAGAGCCTTATACAGCCTCAGAAGTACATCCCTGCTCTTGTATTCTAGCCCTCTTGACATGAATGCTAACATTGCATTTGCCTTCCTAACTGCCGACTGAACTGGCACGTTAACCTTAAGAGAATCGTGAACAAGGACTCCCAAGTCCCTTTGTGCTTCTGACTTCCTAAGCATTTCCCCATTTAGAAAATAGTCCATGCCTCAATTCCTCCTTCCAACATGCATAGCCTTGCACTTTTCCACATTGTATTTCATTTGCCACTTCATTGCCCGCTCTCCTAGCCTGTCCAAATCCTTCTGCAGCCCCAATCCTTCTGCTGTATCCTACCTTGGATACTCGAGGAATTACAAGCCGGCAGTGTACCGCCCCCACCCCCACCCCGCCCGTGGGTTTCCCGGTGGCGAGGGGCGACTTCAATGGGAAACCCCATTGACGGCGCTGGGAGAAGAGAATCTCCCCGTGCCAGAGAACGGCGCGGCTCCTCCCGAGAGACACGCGGCTGGGAGGCCGGACAATCGCGACCGTATATCTCACGGTGCTATGGTGGGTGGTAAGCGTTGTACATCCGCACTTCGTAAAGATTAGGACAGGGTAAGCGAGTTGGGCAAAACAAGTTGACAGATGGAGTCTCATGTGGGAAAATGTGAGGTGGTTCACGGTGTGGGGCGGGAAGCAAATATGGTGAAAGACTACAAGATGCTTCTGTCCAGAGGCCTCTCCGCGTGTCCTCCGGGTGGATGAATCACAGAATGTTAGCGCGCAGATACAGCAAGTGAATAAGAAGGCAAATAGAATGTTGGCCTTTCTCGCAAAGGGTATGAAAGTAAGCCTGGCTGCTACTCTCCAGGGTTTTGGTGAGACTGCACCTGGGATACTGGGGATAGTTTTGGTCTCCTTACTTAACGAGGGATATACTGTTGGAAGGAGGTCAGAGAAGGTTCACTGGCCTGCCTCCCAGGATGAAGGGGTTGTCTTTGGGGGAAAGGTTGAGCAGGTTCGAGGCCTACGCTCACCGGAGTTTCAGAGACTGAGAGGTGATCTTATTGTCAGATACGTGTTCCTGAGGGGGCTTAAGAGGGTAGGCGCTGAGGGGGATGTTTCCTTTGTGGGGGCATCTAGAACGAGGGGGCAAGGGGTCTCTCAGTTTAGGCGGAGATGAGGAAGTCTTTCTTCTCTCAGGGCCGCTTGCCTTTGGACCTCTACCCCCTATCCCAGGGAGCGGTGGAGGCGTGGTCATTGAATAGATTCAAGCCCGGGCTTGACACGGGGATCAAGGGTGATCGAGGGAAGGCAGGAAAGCACAGTTGAGATCACAGATCGGCTATCATCTCAGCGACTGGCAGAACAGGCTTGAGGGGCCGAATGGCCTGCTTCCACCCCTGTATGGGAGGCAGTGGCATTGTGGTTGTGTCACCAGACTCGGAATCCAGAGCTCTTCTTGTCCAACTGACAACAACAACAACTTCCTTTTACATAGCGTCTTTAAAATAGCGAAATCTCCCACGGTGCTTCAGGGGTGATGGCGCCGAAGCACTTCAGGGGGCGCGCGTGAGGACGGGTGAGCAGGGGGTGAGTCTAAGAGGGAGAGGGGGGTTTCTGGCGGGTCCTACAGGAGGAGGCAGCGGCGGAGGGAATTGCAGAGCCAAGGGTCCGCCAGCAGGAGGCACTGCCGCCGGCGATGGAGCCATGATTGGGAATGGTGCGACGAGGAGGGTATCTGAAAACCAGGTTGAGAATTTTCAAAGGGAGGCATTGTTGGACCGGGAGGCAGTGCAGGTCAGTCAGCTCAGGGGTGAAGGATGCTTGGAATGTTGTTAACGCTGCTACAGGTCCTTGAACGGTTCAACTGGAATCCAGTAAAAGCCGGAATGATGAGCGAGTGAACATCCACGGCTGGCTATGGTAGAGAATTGCCAAGTTTTACAAACCTCTGAATGGAAACATTACTCGCCAGCTCAGTTCTAAATTGTAAGGACGCCGTGAGAAATTAATTTGATAAACCTGGATCTGGTTCTTGTTGGGCGCGGGTTTACATTACTCACCTGCTTTCAATTAATTTATTTTGAAGTATTGCTTAGATGGAGCACAGGTGTAGGAAATAGAAAATGTCAGTGCAGTAGTAAAGGCACCATAGTCCCAGATGACCATAGGCTGCTTTCCCCTTTGAGGGGGGGAGAGCTGACTGGTGGTGATTTAATCTGAGGGTCACCAAACCTCAGGCGAGGGGCGAGGTTGAGAAGGCGGGGCCTTCGTGAATTACCTCAGCCGGTGCAGGAATTGAACCTGCACCATAGGCCTCGCTCTGCATCACAGACCAGCTGTCCAGCCAGCTGAGCTGAACTCTAAACTTGGACTCTAGGTCGCTCCTTTCTCAGGCTCCTTTTCCAGGTCTTCTCTTGCCGTCGGGTGTCCTTGAAGAATTGTGTCCCTTCAATCAGGAGGTCCCTTCAAGTCGGACTCTTCTGAGAAAGGGTGGCGACGTCTGTGTTGCATTTCTTGAGTTAAACCTTCAGCGTGTGTTTGAAGCGCTTCCTTTGTCCTCCACTTGTTTGGAGCCTTTCTTGGAGCCGGATGAAGAAGATTTGCTTTGACAGTCGGGACTCTGACATCCTGAGCACATGGCCGGCCCGGCGGAGTTGGCTTTGGATGATCACGGTCTCGATGCTGTGCTCCTGGCTCCTTCAAGGCCGCTGATGTTTGTACGCCTGTCCTGCAAGCTGATGTGGAGAATCCGTCTCGGGCAGCGTGGATGGTCCCTCTCCAGGGCCTTTAGGTGGCATGTCTGTACGTGGTCCAAGTTTCTGAGCCGTACAGTTAGTTGGAAGGACGACTGCCTTGTACACGAGGATCTTGGTGTCAGCACGGACGACACAGTTGCTAAAGAATCTCATTCTTAGGTGTCTGAAGGAGGGGCTCATGGATTGGATACAATGTCGGATCTCCGCATCGATGTCAGCCTTAGTTGAGAGGTGGCTCCCCAGGGAAACGATCCACGTTTGGGAGAGTTTCACTGTTGATCTTGATGGAGAGAGAGAGAGCAGATCTTGCCCTGGGGCGGGTTAGTGAAAGACTTGTGCCTTTTTGAACTTGACGCTACGACCAATTCTTTGGTATGCTTCTGCGACAGTGACAGTCATGGTTTGGAGATTCTCTTCTGAGATAGTGGCGATGGCGATGTCATCTGCATACTGAAGCTATACCAGCGATGTCGGTGTCGTTTGCTTCTTGGATTTCAAGCAGCTGAGGTGGAAAGGTTTTCCGTCCATCCTGTAGATGATGTCTACCTCCCTGGGACGTTTGCTCATGGCAAGGAGCCCTTGACATCAAGGCAGCATCTGACTGAGTAAGGCATCAAGGACTCCGAGCCAAACTGGAGTCAATGGGTATTGGGGGAAAGCTCTCTACTGGTTGTAGCCATTCCCGGTGCAAAGGAAGATGGTTGTGGTGGTTGGAAGTCAGTCATCTCAGTCCTGAGATATCATTACAGGAGTTCTTCAGGGTAGTGTCCTAGGCCCAACCATTTTCAGCTGCTTCACCAATGACCTTCCTTCCAACATAAGGTCAGATGTAGGGATGTTCGCTGATGATTGCAAGGATGTTCCTGATGATGGGTGTGTCCAGAACCAGGGGTCACAGTCTGAGGATTCTGGGTAAACCATTTAGGGCAGAGATGAGGAGAAATTTCTTCACCCAGAGAGTGGTCGGCCTGTGGAATTCATTACCACAGGAAGTAGTTCAGTCCAAAACATTGTATGTTTCCAAGAAGCAGTTAGATACAGCACTGAGGGCGAAGGGGATCGAAGCATGTGGGGGAAAGCAGGATTAGGCTATTGAGTTGGATGATTAGACAGGATCATGATGGATGGCGGAGCAGGCTCGGAGGGCTGAATGGCCTCCTCCTGTTTTCTGTGTTTCTATGCTCAGCACCATTCACGACTCCTCAGACACAGTCCACATGCAAATGCAGCAAGACCTGGACAATATCCAGGCTTGGGCTGACAAGAGGCAAGTTACATTTGCACTGCACAAGTGCCAGGCAATGACCATCTCCAATAAGAGCGAAACCATCACCCTATGACATTCAACGGCTTTACCATCACTGAACCCCCACTATCACCATCTTGGGGATTATCATTTTTTTTAATAAACAATTTTATTGAGGTAGTTTTTGGCTTTGTAAACAGTTACAGACATCAACAGAAAGAAAGCAAAAAAGGCAAAAATGTGCAAACATCCACGTACATTCAATACTTCAATCATAACATACTGCACAACTTGAGGATTATCATTGAACAGAAACTGAATTGGACTAGCTACACTAAAGCTGTGGCTGCAAGTACAGGTCAGAGAGTAGGAATCCTACAGCGAGTAACTCACCTGCTGACTCCCTAAAGCCTGTCCACCATCTACAAGGCACAAGTCAGGAGTGTGATGGAATACTCTCCACTTGCCTGGATGAGTGCAGCTCCAACAACACTCAAAAAGCTCAACACCATCCAGGGCAAAGTACCCAACTGCCACCCCTTCCATTAACATTCAAACCCTCCACCACCGACACACAGTGGCAGCCGTGTGTACCATCTACAAGATGCACTGCAGCAACTCACCAAAGTTCCTCGGCAGCACCTTCCAAACCCACGACCACTACCATCGAGAACAGTAAGAAGTCTTCCAACACCCGGTTAAAGTCCAACAGGTTTGTTTCAAACACTAGCTTTCGGAGCACTGCTCCTTCCTCAGGTGAATGAAGAGGTGGGCTCCAGAAACAACTATATAGACAAATTCAAAGATGCCAGACAATGCTTAGAATGGGCATCTAGAAGGGCAGCAGATACCTGGGAACATCACCACTTGTAAATTCCTGTCCAAGTCACTCACCACCCTGACTGGGAAATATATCGGCCGTTCCTTCACTGTCGCTGGGGCAAAATCCTGGAACTCCCTCCCTAACAGCACAGTGGGTGCACCTGTACCACATGGACTGCAGCAGTTCAAGGTGGCAGCTCACCACCACCTTCTCAAGGGCAATTAGAGATGGGCAACAAATGCTGGCCCAGCCAGCGAAGCCCACGTCCTGTTAAAAAAAAATGGATTGAAGAAAAGGATGGTGCCGACGAAGGTGGAGAAAAGGTTGGCAATTTTTCAGATTAGAGTGAGGATCCTCGGCTTTGGATAATGACAGAATCAGCATGCAGAGCCCTAACTGCTCTGAGCCACCACAAGCTCTTCCACACCACGTTTAATGCTGATCTTAGAGAATCGTACAGCGCAGAGGGTGGCCATTCGGCCCATCGTTGCTGTACCATCTCTTCGGATGAGCTTCCCCCCGCGGAGCTGTGAAGCAACAGTGCGAACCGCTGTGCTGCCGTGCCGCCTCAGGGTTGATCCACATCAACTCCACCTTCCCGCTTTGCAGCCCCATATCTTCTAATTCCTTTTGTGCTTCAAAATCTACCGAGCTCTGCCGCGAATATATTCAGCCAGTGAGCGTCCACGGCTCTTGGCTGGTGAACTCCCTCTGGAGTGAAGGAATCTCTCCTCGCCCCAGTCCTCAGCGGTCGACGCCTTGCTTGAGATCGGCCAGTTTTGGAAGCTGCGCACGTTTTGTTTGACGTGGCTATCAATTCGACTGGCTCCTCCTTTCCTCTTCCGTGCTCTCAACCTGTTAACTTGCCTCGGGAAGGGCGGTCTGCAAGGTGATCGAATCCGAGCTGTTTCGAGATGCTGGGTGACATGAATGTGGCAGGAAGCTAACCCCGAAGAGTTGTAGAATAGCAGTGATACTTTAATCACAGTCAGCATGTTGCTATTAGGAATGTTAATTAAAGGTTGCCTCTTGGGATTCGACTTTCACAATATTGATGTTTGCTCTGCGGATAACCTTTTGGGATTTAGCAAAAAAAAAAATTGTGGATTTATAAAAAGCAGCTACTGGAAAAGGAACATAATGTTTGACAGGTGGTGTATAAAAAAGAAAATAGTGAAATGTGCACAATCCTCAGGGAGGATGTTTTTTCTTCTAACTGAGGAACATTAGCAGCAAATTGTCGAGCTTGAGAGAGAAGAAGAATGTCTTTCTTGAGGTAACGAAAGCAGCCGAGAGCTTTAACTTGTGTGGCCGGGAGACTCGGCGAGAGTGGGATTCTGTGGAAAGGACCCCGTGGCTGGGTCATTGAACATACGCGAGGCTGAATTTGATAGATTTTTGTTTTGCGAGGGAGTCAAAGGTTATGGCGGGGAGGTAGGAAGAGACAGTGGCATTGACGAATTGTCACTGGAGTAGTAATCCAGAGGCCCAGGGCGATGCTTCAGGGACCCAGGTTCAAATCCGCCATGGCAGATGGTGACATTCGCGTTCAGTAAAATATTTGAACTTAAAAGTCTAACGATGACCCTGAAACCATTGCCAATTGTTGTAACAACCAATCTGGTTCACTAATGTCCTTTAGGGCAGTGTTCTTCAAACTTTTTTTCCGGGGACCCATTTTTCCCAACCGGCCGACCTTCGGGACCCACGCCGGCCGACCTTCGGGACCCACGCCGGCCGACCTTCGCGACCCACGCCGGCCGACCTTCGCGACCCACGCCGGCCGACCTTCGGGACCCACGCCGGCCGACCTTCGCGACCCACGCCGGCCGACCTTCGGGACCCACGCCGGCCGACCTTCGCGACCCACGCCGGCCGACCTTCGAGACCCACGCTGGCCGACCTTCGCGACCCACGCCAGCCGACCTTTGGGACCCACGCCGGCCGACCTTCGCGACCCATGCCGGCCGACCTTCGAGACCCACGCCGGCCGACCTTCGGGACCCACGCTGGCCGACCTTCGCGACCCACGCCGGCCGACCTTCGAGACCCACGCCGGCCGACCTTCGGGACCCACGCCGGCCGACCTTTGCGACCCACGCCGGCCGACCTTCGCGACCCACGCCGGCCGACCGTCGCGACCCACCATTTTCTCCTACCTTGTTTGCTGCTGATAAAAATGGAGGAAGTGGTTTTGGGTCCCTTTGGCCCTCGTACTTTGGCTCCTCCAATGGAACCTGTTGGATGAAGGTGAAGCCTTCCAGTGTCGGAAAGTATGGAGTCTCCATCTGTCCAAAGTTTTACATTTTCTTCCTGTAAAATTTTATCAAATAAACCCCCACCCCCCCCGAACTTGTAAAAAGAAATAAAAATAAAATAAATGAAAAAAATAAAAATAAAATGAATAAAATAAATGAATAAACCCTCCCGAACTTGTAAAACAAAAAGCTTTGACCGTTTTTTAAAAAAGCGGCCACACTGCGCGAGCGTGCCCGATCATCGGTGCGCATGCACATAGTTTTGCCCATGCGCGCCGATGATCTAGCACGCATACGCAGTACGGCCGCATTCTTTTTACATGTTCGTGGCCATTTTGAACGGCGCTTGCAGCCGGCGTTATTAACAGCTGCGGCTGTTGCGCACAGATTTGCGCAATCGGGAGCGCCACGACTGACGTCTTCGCCACCTGCCCGCGCGTCGCGCCCCCGAGTTTGACAATGCCTGCTTTAGGGAAGGAGATCTGCCGTCCTTACCCGATCTGGCCTACATGTGACTCCAGACCCACAACAACGTGGTTAACCTTTAAATGCAATAAATGTTGGCCAAGCCAGCGAAGTCCGGATCCCATGAACAAATTTTTAAGAGGTAGGAGAGTGGATTGAAGGTCACAATCAGATCGGCCATGATCTTATTGAATGGCAGAGCAGGCCTGAAGGGCTGAATGGACTACACCTGATTCAGCTTCGTATGGATAAAGCAATTCCTCACGCCTCTGCTAAACGTCTGTACCCTTTAAATCTGTTCACTCTGAAACACTTTCTTCGTACTTACTCCATTAAAAGTCTTCACAATTTTCAATATCTCCTCTTGTCATTCTCCAAGGAGAACAATCCCAGCTTCTCTGCTCTCTTCACGTAACTGAAGTCCCTGACACTTGGCGAAATTCTCGTCTGTGCAGGGGTTAGGGGAAGATGGTGGTAATGTCACTGGGCCAGTGTACTTGTCTAATGCTGTCAGACTGGTGTTCAAATCCCATCCCATTACAGGAAGGAAATCAGCCATCCTTACCCGGTCTGGACTACACGTGGAGTGAATCGTATTGGCTGAAGGCTGACATCTGTGATGCTGGGGACCCCCGGAGGAGACCGAGATGGATCATCCACTCGGCACTTCTGGCTGAAGATTGTTGCGAATGCCTCAGCCTTGTCTTTTGCACAGATGTGCTGGGCTCCTCCATCATTGAGGATGGGGATATTTGTGGAGCTTCCTCCTCCAGTGAGTTGTTTAATTGTCCACCACCATTCACGGCTGGATGTAGCAGGACTGCAGAGTTTAGATCTGATGCGTTTGCTGTGGAATCGCTGAGCTCTGTCTATTACTTGCTGCTTATGCTGCTTGGCACACAAGTAGTCCTGTGTTGTAGCTTCACCAGGTTGACTCCTCATTTTTCGGTCTGCCTGATGTTGTTCCTGGCATGCTCGCCTGCACCCTTCATTGAACCAGGGTTGATTCCCTGGCTGGGTGGTAATGGTAGAGTGGGGGATATGCCGGGCCATGAGGTTGCAGATTGTGGCTGAGCACAATTCTGTTGCTGCTGATGGCCCACAGCGCCTCACGGATGTCCAGTCTTGAGTTGCTCGATCTGTTTGAAGACTATCCCATGTAGTATGGTGGTCGTGCCACACAGCATTATGGAGGGTTATGGTGTTGAGGACCGGGTTCGGTCCCGGCTCTGGGTCACTGCCCGTGTGGGGTTTGCACATCCTTCCTGTGTCTGCGTGGGTCTCACCCCCACAACCCAAAGATGTGCAGGGTAGGTGGATTGGCCATGCTAAATTGCCTCGTAATTGGGGGAAAAAAATCATTGGATACTCCAAATGTATATTTAAAAAAAACAGGATGCAAGGTATCCTCAATGCGATTTAGATTTATTTTCACGTGCACCGAGGTACGATGAAAAGTATTGTTCCGTGTACAATCCAGGCAGATCATTCCATGCATGAAAAAAACATAGGGCATACAATAAATACAAAATGTAAATACAAAGACATCGGGTGAAGCATACAGAGTGTGGCACTACTCTGTAGAGAAGATGTGTGAAGAGATCAGATCAGTTGAATAGAGGGTCATTTAGGAGTCTGGTAACAGCGGGGAAGAAGCTGTTTTTGAATCTGTTCGTGTTACAGTTACAGTTGTATAGGACTTTGGTTAGGCCACATTTGGAATACTGCGTGCAGTTCTGGTTGCCACATTACCAGAAGGATGTGGATGCTTTAGAGAGGGTGCAGAGGAGGTTCACCAGGATGTTGCCTGGTATGGAGGGTGCTAGCTATGAAGAAAGGTTGAGTAGATTAGGATTGTTTTCGTTGGAAAGACGGAGGTTGAGGGGGGACCTGATGAGGTCTACAAAATTATGGGAGGTATGGACAGGGTGGATAGCAACAAGCTTTTCCCAAGAGTGGGGGTGTCAGTTACAAGGGGTCACGATTTCAAGGTGAGAGGGGAAGGTTTAAGGGAGATGTGCGTGGAAAGTTTTTTACGCAGAGGGTGGTGGGTGTCTGGAACGCTTTGCCAGCGGAGGTGGTAGAGGCGGGCACGATAGCGTCATTTAAGAAGCATCTAGATAGGTATATGAACGGGCGGCAACAGAGGGAAGTAGACCTTGGAAAATAGGAGACAGGTTGAGATAAAGGATCTGGATCGGCGCAGGCTGGGAGGGCCGAAGGGCCTGTTCCTGGGATCGGCGCAGGCTTGGAGGGCCGAAGGGCCTGTTCCTGTGCTGTCATTTTCTTTGTTCTTTGTTCTGTATCTCCTGCCCGATGGAAGAGGTTGGAAGAGAGAGTAAGCCGGGTGGGAGGGATCTTTGATTATGCTGCCCGCTTTCCCCAGGCAGCGGGAGGTGTAGACAGAGTCAATGGATGGGAGCCGGAATATAAATGCAAGTATTTGTTGGAATGATGCTGCAGTTAAAATTCCTCCAGCCCTCCACGAGGCCCGTTGAACACAATTGTTTCTCTTTGGGAAGATGCCAGAATCTGAGGAGATTTCATTCTTATTTGCATCTGGACAGGATCGTGTGGCCTTAATCTGTCAACTTTCTGTTGGATTTATTTAATTTTGAAACAATCGTTTTCAGTTGCAAGTCATTCCCATGGCAACTGCCTATTGCAAAATTACATTTTCAGTTGTCTGTTTTAAAAATTTACAAAATTGCTTGTCAATCACAGTGCGGCAACCACCCTCCACAAGTGAATCTTGTACTGTAATATTAAGATGAAGTTAAACTGTTGGGTACGCTGTGCCATGTGTGAAGAACGTGTGTTGCACCTTCGGAATCTGACCCTCTCATTAACAACTGATGGTCAACGTCTAAACCGTGATTATCGTGAGCAGGTGAGGAAAGTTCCTCCCCCACCCAGGCCACGCGCAGCATCTCCAGCTTGACTCTCCGAATGTTCAAATACATCCGGAATCCAACAGAGACCTGAACCCGATGGTTTTCCTCTGAGACGTCAACTCAAACCTACAACATCTGCAGACGGGAGAGGAACAGCTTTCAGTCACGGGATGTGGGAGCCATTGGCAAGGCTCGGTCCATTTCAGTTCAGAGTCAGTCACATTGCTATGGGCCTGGAGTCACTTGTAGGCCGGGCCAGGTCCACACAGCCCCTGGGACCCGGGTTTGAATCAGGCCTCGGGTGAATGCCTGTCTGCCGTGTCCGTGTGGGTTTCCTCCGGGAGCTCCGGCTTCCACCCACAGTCCAAAGATGTGCAGGTTAGGTGGATTGGCCATGGGGGCGGCACGGTGGCGCAGTGGTTAGCACTGCTGCCTCATGGCGCCATGGGCTCGGGTTCGAATCCCGGCCCTGGATCACTGTCCGTGTGGAGTTTGCACATTCTCCCCGTGTCTGCGTGGGTCTCACCCCCACAACCCAAAGATGTGCAGGGCAGGTGGGTTGGCCACGCTAAAATGCCCCTTAATTGGAAAAACATTTAATTGGGTACTCTAAATTCTAAAGAAATAAAATAAAGATGGATTGGCCATGCTAAATTGCCCCTTGGTGTCCAAATGGTCAGGTGGGGGTCACTGGGGTAGGGCAGGGGAGTGGGGATAGGACGGTGGAGTGGGCCTGGGTACAGTGCTTTTCCAGAGGGCCGGTGAGACTTGATGGGCCAAATGGCCTCGTCCCGCACTGTAGGGAGTCTATGATTTCCTTTCCTGAAGGACATTAGTGAACCAGATGGGTTTTTATGGCAATCGGTGATATTTGTCACAGTTTTTAATTCCAGGTACTTATCAATTGAATTTCAATGCCTCCGGTTGGTGTGGTGGTGTTTGAGCCCACGTCCACAGCATTAGACCGGGGGGTGGGGGGGGGTCTTGATCAATGCTTCTGTGACATTAACACAAGGCTGTCATCTCCCCATGGCTATTGTTGAGGAACTTCCTTCCCTAGTTTCTCTGCCCTCCTTTCTTTAAAGGTGGCATTAGGTGAGGGAGGTTGTGATAATGTTCCTGGTGCAGCTCGGCACTAATGACCTGGAGACTTGAGTTCAAACCCCTCCATGGCAACTGGGCAATTTAAATTCAGTTAATTAAATCTGGTACAAAAAGAGCTGGCGTCAGCCTTGGTGACTGCTGAATTGTCCGCCCTTTGGAGAAGTGTTTCCTTACTTTTCTCCTCAAATGTCCCAGCTCTAAATTTAAGGTGGTCTCCACTTGTCCTGGACCGCCAACCAGCCTCTCCCCCTGTCAAATACGTTCAAGATCCTGAAATCCTCAGTTAAATCATGGTCAACCTCTCCTCAGTATCCCACTCCGGCATGCCAACCTGAGGGAGCTTGGGAACTTTGCTGTCGTTGAGTTAACTTTAACCCTAAAAGCAGCAAGGTAAGGCTACGGGGGGATTGGGCCTGGGTGGGGTGCTAACCCTATGGGCCGAATGGTCTCATTCTGTACTGTAAGGGTTTTATGAACCATGACCTAATTGAATGGCGGGACGAGCTTGAGGGGCTGATGGATCGCCTCCTCCTCCTGTGTTCCCCTTCCTTTGCCTCGATGGGCGGTATCCTTGATTGTTTATCCGAAAGCTCCTGCCCATATTTGCCGATGGTAATTCCATTAAAAGTCATAGATTCTCCCTTGCTGGACATATTACCTGGCTCTTCTGTGTTGTAAATACTACTTGCTGCTTAACCAAAGGCATTTAATTCAGTCCCACATTAGAAACTCTGGTTGACAATATTAGACAGGAATTGCAACCACCTCCAATTGATTTGCAAGTCCAGCTTTATCGTAAGCAAGGAGTTGGTTTCAGAGATGCCGGTACCCTCCCAGAATGGTTCAGAGCTAAAAAAAAAAGGGTGTGTGTGTCCTCGCGCTATATTTTTTCAACACCCTCGCGGAAATGGTTATGAGATAGAAATAGGATAGAATACCGATTGGTTCGCGATGAGCTTCGAATCTTCAATATGCTAATGATGTTGTTCTGCCTGCTATGATCTACAGGAGTTGGTGGATCATCTTGATTAATGTTAACCAGGGATAAAGGCGCCTGATAAATGTCAACAAGGTGACTGGGGCGGTTGGAAACATCTGCAAGATCCTGATTAACAGAGTTCAGCTTGAGCAGTTGACCCTTTCTTTATATTTCGGTCAGGCATCACAGAAGGTGCAGAGTCTAACAAAGAAATTCGGGCTAGATTTAACGCGGGTCTTGGATTGTGAGAGCACGGGGTAGCCACAACCACTGGACTGGTTAAGGAAAATCTGTCTTCTCAAAGCCCCTGATTGGCTGGTGACAATGTGTGGCTGAGAAATCTGGACCAGCCAAGAAGGGTGACCAGGCTAGAATGAGAGCATTAGAAATGGAGGGGATGGATTAGATAGATATTATCTTCACAATGGACGTTCAAGTGTACAAACACGAGGGTGCTCGAGAACGCTGAGGGGTGAGCATCTGGGTGAGGGCCAAAAACACACCCGAGGAACATAAAATACAGACCAAGAGTTCTGCGTCGCGATTGTTACCCATCACCGAACGGCGCAAGCTGGGAATTCGTTCAGTTCTCGTTTCCTGCAGGAATTGCAAATGGTTCAAAGCAACCCTGCACTCCGCGGGGAACATTCCCACTCTTGACCTTCCCGAGCGAGGCAAGATCATTGATGAAGCAGTTGAGGAGGAGTGAGCGGAGGGACACTACCCTGAGGACACTATCCTGGAGCAACATTCGAACAGGCTGCTGCAGCCGGAGTGCCAGGTTTTGGAAGCGGTTGACACGTTTTCGCTTTCAAATTTAGTAAGTTTGCAATTGAAATCCCTTGAATTTGTCAAAGAGACAACCTTTTGTGAATCAGACCGGTCTTATCGATTGTATAATATATCGCTTCTGCTGTAACTGCAGTGGTATTGATTTTTCTTTCAGCAATGTTGTACTTTCACATTGTACGTCTGCCTTTGGTTGGGCATTTACATATTTTCATGGGCAGAATACAGAGTGTCGGCTTTCAAACTCCCAGCTATTCCGCAGCCTGATGACAACCAGACACTGTCAATAAGGGACGAGAGTCATCGCTGCGAAAAGCTAACGACATTTACTGATAACCCGGTTGCCTAGTTAAGCCGGCTGCAGTGGAGCACGCCGACCCCTTTCCATTCGGACTTTTCCATTTCTGCTTCACTCGTGACGTTGCGGTCTGGAATTCTGAAGACCATTCCGGTCTCCGTATTTAGATGAGAGATAAACAATATTGAAGCACTGGAGTTTGAAGATTTCCAAGGACGACGCTAAAAGTGAGAGGTCACGGGCTGGATTCTGCGCCTGCCGGATGCTCCGTTTTGCCGGCAGCGTGCGGGTTTTCCGATGGTGTGGGGCTGCCCCGCAATGGGAAACCCCATTGACCGGCCGGCCTAACGGAGCAGCCCGCCGGTGGGGTGGAACAGAAAAGTGCCGGGGCGGAGAATCCAGCCCCAGGCCTTTCGCGAGAAGCTTAACAGGCTGGGGGGGGTTTATTCGGAAAAAAGTATCAAGAGGCAACTCAATAGACATCGTTTAAATTATGAAAGGGTTTGATAGGCTCCTGAGGCAGCACCTTCCAAAACTACGACTATACATCTCGGAGGACAAGAGCAGCAGAGACCTGGGATCACCCCCACCTGGAGGCTCCCCTCCAAGTCACTCAACATCCTGATTTGGAAATATATCGACCGTTCCTTCGCTGTCGCTGGGGGAAAATCCTGGAACTCTCTCCCTAACAGCACAGTGGGCGTACCGACACCACATGGACTGCAGCCGTTCAAGAAGGCAGCTCCCCACCACCTTCTCAAGGGCAGTTAGAGATGGGCAATAAATGCTGGCCTAGCCAGCCACGCCAGACCTCTGCATGAATAAAAACAAATAGAGATGTTTCCACAGGCGGGGGATCAAGGTCACTGATATAAACTGGTCCCTTGATAAATCCAATAGAGTCTAAAGTGGTAAAAGGTGGAGGAGGGATTTACACATGGAGGCAGAAGGCTTGGCTGAGGTAAAACTTGCATCTGTCTTTACCAGGGAAGAAGGTCGCAGCAAAAGAGGACGTAGGCCAGAGACTAGGTGGATTTAAAATTAACAAGAGGAGGCATTGGACAGGTTATCTGTGCTTGAAGTGGATAAGACCCTGGAGCTGGAGAAGATGCAGCACAGACCATAATTTTTCTGTCGGTCTTGGCTTCGGGGTCCCAGAGGACTGGAGAATTGCAAACATTACACCCTTGTTCAAAAACAAGGTGTAAAGATTAACCCAACAATAACAGGCCAGCCAGCCGATCCTCTGTGGTGGGAATACTTCACAAAAATTAATAGTCGCAGGGACACGAGGCTGTGGTTGAACCCGGGTCCCTGGCACTGTGACGCAGCAGTGCTAACCACTGTGCTGCCTTGGCACTACCTTGGTCAGCTCTATTACATTAGGGACTCTGGATAAATGGGAGTTGATGTTACTGTTTTGAGCTCAATAAGGGGAGGCATTCTGAGAGACGGGCAGAACTACAGGGGAAATGAATCTTCATGAGCATCGTGCATGGAGCAATGGAAGGCCATGCATTTGAGCAGTTGCTGCAGCAGTTTGCATTGTTGCTGCAGTGGTGCTCTTTGCCGTTATAGCCCCTGCCAGCAGAGTAACACACTTGCTTTGTATCTTTCCCACTGTCTCTCCTTTCACCACATGTGAGGCTTGCTCAGTGAGCTGGTGACAGTTAATCGAAGGGATTGACAATAGTTGTGTCAAACGCATTGATGAGCTGCGATGTATTGCGGTTTGGCACCGTGCTGTGAGCACACATTCACACCGACGTTGCTGACATGGTTTCTCCGTTGTCTTGCACATGTTGCTTCGTTTGGTGTAGTCAGTTGCACCAGCTTTGAACGGACTGCGACTTCCTGAGGTAATAGTTAGGAAACCTTTTTGATCCTTCAAAATTGCGATCATTTTCTTAATCGTGATGTCACAAAACTTTATTCCCTCGTGTTTCATAAGAACATAAGAACTAGGAGCAGGAGTCGGCCATCTGGCCCCTCGAGCCTGCTCCGCCATTCAATTAGATCATGGCTGATCTTTTTTGGACTCAGCTCCACTTTCCGGCCCGAACACCATAACCCTTAATCCCTTTATTCTTCAAAAAACTATCTATCTTTACCTTAAAAACATGTAATGAAGGAGCCTCAACTGCTTCACTGGGCAAGGAATTCCATAGATTCACAACCCTTTGGGTGAAGAAGTTCCTCCTAAACTCAGTCCTAAATCTACTTCCCCTTATTTTGAGGCTATGTTCCCTAGTTCTGCTGTCACCCGCCAGTGGAAACAACCTGCCCGCATCTATCCTATCTATTCCCTTCATAATTTTATATGTTTCTATAAGATCCCCCCTCATCCTTCTAAATTCCAACGAGTACAGTCCCAGTCTACTCAACTTCTCCTCATAATCCAACCCCTTCAGCTCTGGGATTAACCCTAGTGAATCTCCTCTGCACACCCTCCAGCGCCAGTACGTCCTTTCTCAAGTAAGGAGACCAAAACTGAACACAATACTCCAGGTGTGGCCGCACTAACACCTTATACAATTGCAACATAACCTCCCTAGTCTTAAACTCCATCCCTCTAGCAATGAAGGACAAAATTCCATTTGCCTTCTTAATCACCTGTTGCACTTGTAAACCAACCTTCTGTGACTCATGCACTAGCAGACACGTCCCTAAAACCCGATTTTTGACATAGTGGAGTGGCCCAAGGTGCATCATGGGAGCAGTATTGAACACAATTGGGCACCGAGCCGAATCAGGAGATATTTTGATTGATAATGCACCTGTGATGCATCTTGGGATTTTAAAATTACGTTAAAGGAGGTGTGTGTGAATGTTGTCTGCATATGTGCCTGTGTGCCTGTACATGCAATTGTGTGTCTGTGTGTGCATGCATGTGGGTATGTGTGTGTCGGTATACTCTCACATGCACTCACACACACATACCCACACGCACTCTCACACAGACATATCCACATGCACCCACACACACACATACCCACACGCACTCACACACACACACACACACATGCACTCTTGCACAGGCATACCCACAGGCACTCGCAGACATACTCTCACGCGCTCACACACACATATGGGTGAGTGAGTGGGTGTGGGTATCTGTGAGTGCGTGGGTGTGGGTATCTGTGAGTGCGTGCGTGTGGGTATCTGTGTGGGCTTGTGTGTGTGTGTGAGTGCGTGCGTGTTGGTATGTGTGTGGGCTTGTGTGTGAGAACGCATGTGGGTATGTGTGTGAGAGTGCGTGGGTATGTTTGTATGTCTGTGCGGGTATATGTGTGAGAGAGTGTGGGTTTGTGTGTGGGCATGTGATGAGTGTGTGTGGGTATGGGGCTGGTTTAGCTCACAGGGCTAATCGCTGGCTTTTAAAGCAGACCAAGCAGGCCAGCAGCACGGTTCAATTCCCGTACCAGCCTCCCCGGACAGGCGCCGGAATGTGGCGACTAGGGGCTTTTCACAGTAACTTCATTGAAGCCTACTTGTGACAATAAGCGATTTTCATTTCATGTGTGTGAGAGTGCGTGTGGGCTTCTGTGTGACAATGCATGTGACTATGTGTGTGAGTGCATGTGGGTATGTGTGGGCATGTGTGTGAGTGCATGTGGGTATGTGTGTGGGCATGTGTGTGAGTGCATGTGGGTATGTGTGTGAGAGTGCGTGTGGGTATGTGTGTGGGCATGTGTGTGAGTGCATGTGGGTATGTGTGGGCATGTGTGTGAGTGCGTGTGGGTATGTGGGCATGTGTGTGAGTGCGTGTGGGTATGTGTGTGTGAGTGCATGTGGGTATGTGTGCATGGGTATGTGCGTGAGAGTGCGTGTGGGTATGTGTGAGAGTGCGTGTGGGTATGTGTGTGAGAGTGCGTGTGGGTATGTGTGTGTGAGTGCGTGTGGGTATGTGTGTGAGAGTAAGTGTGGGTATGTGTGTGAGAGTGCGTGTGGGTATGTGTGTGAGAGTGCGTGTGGTTATGTGTGTGTGAGTGCGTGTAGGTATGTGTGTGTGAGTGCGTGTGGGTATGTGTGTGTGAGAGTGCGTGTGGGTATGTGTGTGTGAGTGTGTGTGGGTATGTGTGCATGGGTATGTGCGTGAGAGTGCGTGTGGGTATGTGTGTGTGAGAGTGCGTGTGGGTATGTGTGTGTGAGAGTGCGTGTGGGTATGTGTGTGAGTGCGTGGGTATGTGTGTGAGAGTGCGTTTGGGTATGTGTGTGTGTGCGTGTGGATATGTGTGTGAGAGTGCGTGTGGGTATGTGTGTGTGTGTGCGTGTGGGTATGTGTGTGTGTGTGCGTGTGGGTATGTGTGTGTGAGTGCGTGTGGGTATGTATGTGTGTGTGCTTGTGGATGTGTGTGTGAGAGTGCATGTGGGTATGTGTGTGTGAGTGCGTGTGGGTATGTATGTGAGAGTGCGTGTGGGTATGTGTGTGAAAGTGCGTGTGGGTATGTGTGAGAGTGCGTGTGGGTATGTGTGTGAGAGTGTGTGTGGGTATGTGTGTGTGAGTGTGTGTGTGGGTATGTGTGTGCGAGTGCGTGTGGGTATGTATGTGAGAATGCGTGTGGGTATGTGTGTGTGAGTGCGTGTGGGTATGTGTGTGAGAGTGCGTGTGGGTATGTGTGTGTGAGTGCGTGTGGGTATGTGTGTGATAGTGCGTGTGGGTATGTGTGTGTGAGTGCATGTGGGTATGTGTGTGTGAGTGCGTGTGGGTATGTGTGTGTGAGTGTGTGTGGGTATGTATGTGAGAGTGCGTGTGGGTATGTGTGTGTGCGTGTGGATACGTGTGTGAGAGTGCGTGTGGGTATGTGCGTGAGAGTGCGTGTGGGTATGTATGTGAGAGTGCGTGTGGGTATGTGTGTGAAAGTGCGTGTGAGTATGTTTGTGAGAGTGCGTGTGGGTATGTGTGTGAGAGTGCGTGTGGGTACGTATGTGAGAGTGCGTGTGGGTATGTGTGTGAAAGTGCGTGTGAGTATGTTTGTGAGAGTGCGTGTGGGTATGTGTGTGAGAGTGCGTGTGGGTATGTGTGTGAGAGTGTGTGTGGGTATGTATGTGAGAGTGCGTGTGGGTATTTGTGTGTGAGTGCGTGTGTGAGAATGCGTGTGGGTATGTGTGTGTGAGTGCGTGTGGGTATGTGTGTGAGAGTGCGTGTGGGTATGTATGTGAGAATGCGTGTGGGTATGTGTGTGTGAGTGCGTGTGGGTATGTGTGTGTGAGTGTGTGTGTGGGTATGTGTGTGTGAGTGCGTGTGGGTATGTATGTGAGAATGCGTGTGGGTATGTGTGTGTGAGTGCGTGTGGGTATGTGTGTGAGAGTGCGTGTGGGTATGTGTGTGTGAGTGCTTGTGGGTATGTATGTGAGAGTGCATGTGGGTATGTGTGTGTGAGTGCGTGTGGGTACGTATGTGAGAGTGCGTGTGGGTATTTGTGTGTGAGTGCGTGTGTGAGAATGCGTGTGGGTATGTGTGTGAGTGCGTGTGGGTATGTGTGTGAGAGTGCGTGTGGGTATGTGTGTGTGAGTGCGTGTGGGTATGTGTGTGAGAGTGCGTGTGGGTATGTATGTGAGAGTGCATGTGGGTATGTGTGTGTGAGTGCGTGTGGGTATGTGTGTGTGAGTGCGTGTGGGTATGAGAGTGCGTGTGGGTATGTGTGTGTGAGTGCGTGTGGGTATATATGTGAGAATGCGTGTGGGTATGTGTGTGAGTGCGTGTGGGTATGTGTGTGAGAGTGCATGTGGGTATGTGTGTGTGTGTGGGTATGTGTGTGTGAGTGCATGTGGGTATGTATGAGAGCGTGCGTGTGGGTATGTATGTGAGAGTGCGTGTGGGTATGTATGTGAGAGTGCGTGAGGGTATGTGTGTGTGTGCGTGTGGGTATGTGTGTGTGAGTGCATGTGGGTATGTATGAGAGAGTGCGTGTGGGTATGTATGTGAGAGTGCGTGTGTGTGTGTGTGCGTGTGGGTATGTGTGTGAGTGCGTGTGGGTATGTATGTGAGAGTGCGTGTGGGTATGTGTGCGTGTGGGTATGTGTGTGTGTGCGTGTGGGTATGTGTGTGTGAGTGCGTGTGGGTATGTGTGTGTGTGCGTGTGGGTATGTGTGTGTGTGTGTGTGCGTGTGGGTATGTATGAGAGAGTGCGTGTGGGTATGTATGTGAGAGTGCGTGTGGGTATGTGTGTGTGTGCGTGTGGGTATGTGTGTGTGTGTGTGTGTGCGTGTGGGTATGTATGTGAGAGTGCGTGTGGGTATGTATGTGAGAGTGCGTGTGGGTATGTGTGTGTGTGCGTGTGGGTATGTGTGTGTGTGTGTGTGTGTGTGTGGGTATGTATGTGAGAGTGCGTGTGGGTATGTGTGTGTGAGTGCGTGTGGGTATGTGTGTGTAAGATGTGCTGTGGGGGTTATTCTTTTTCAAAGCTACAAGCAGGAATCAAACAGAATCTTAATTTTACTGTTCCCATGCATATCCCCTGCAGTATGGAACAAATTCTGAACTAAGTCTGATTAACACCATGCAGCACACAGACTCTGCCAGATTGATGTGTCCCTCTTGGCTCCTCACTGAGACTACACCCTGCAGAACCCTCACCTCATTCAAATCTCTGCTGCCTTTGTCCGCTGCTCGTTGTAAATCTCATCACCCAGTACCTCTGTTCACTAATCATTGTTAAAATTATCAACCTTTTCAAATCCCTCCACGGCTTTGTCCTTCCCTATCTCTGCGATCTCCACGACTTTGCCCCTCCCTGCAGCACGGTAGCACAGTGGTTAGCACAATTGCTTCACGGCTCCGGGGTCCCAGGTTCAATTCCCGGCTTGGGTCACTGTCTGTGTGGAGTCTGCACGTTCTCCCCGTGTGTGCGTGGGTTTCCTCCGGGTGCTCCGGTTTCCTCCCACAGTCCCAAGATGTGCAGGTTAGGTGGATTGGCCATGCTAAATTGCTCTTAGTGTTGGGTGGGGTTACAGGGTTATGGGGATAGGGTGGAGGTGTGGGCTTGGGTAGAGTGCTCTTTCCAAGAGCCGGTGCAGACTCGATGGGCTGAATGGCCTCCTGCAGTGTAAATTCTATGATTCTTTCTCTGCGACCTCCACGGCTTTGCCCCTCCCGATATCTGGGACCTCCACCAGTTCACAGTCTTTGGAGATCTTTACACTCCTCTAATTCTGGTACCTTGACCATCCCCGATTTTAATTGTTCTGCCATTGCGTTCAGCTGCCGGGGGTCCCAGGCTCTGGAGTTCCCTCCCGAAAACCCCCCACCTTCCCTCTCTGCTCCTTTAAGACGTTCCCTAAAACCTGCCCCATTGACCAAACCTTTGATGACCTGTCCTAATGTCTCCTCGTGTTCGGTGCCAGACTCTGTTTGGCAATGTCTGCTGGGAGGCGCCTTGGGATGTTTTATTACCCTGCAGGCGCCATACAAATGTAAGTTGTTCCATCAGATTGGGTACTTGTCTTGGTGTTGGACTGCACTCTGAGAGAAGCCTAATGTTACACCAGGGTGTGTGTTCAGCAGATTTCCAGTACTGAGCAGGAAGCACAATAAGTGAGATGAGCAATGGAATCAATGAGTAATTAAAATGGATATTGATTCGCTCCCTTCTCGGAGAGCTGGCGTCAAAGTATTTCACCTTGCAAAGAACAAAATGCCTGAATAGCAAAACCAATGAGTTCAGACTCTCAGAATTTGCACTTTTTCCGCTTCAGGTGATTTTGGACAGTTTCAGGAGGGTTTTATTTTATTTTTTAAGCAAAAAAAAAGCACACGGGGCCCATCTGGTTGCTGCAGAGAAGCGATACCAGGGCGGCACGGCGGCACAGTGGTTAGCACGGTTGCTTCACAGCGCCAGAGTCCCGGGTTCGATTCCAGCCTCGGGTCACTGTCTGTGCGGAGTCTGCACTCTCTCCCCCGTGTCTGCATGGGTTTCCTCCGGGTGCTCCGGTTTCCTCCCACAGTCCAAAGATGTGCGGGTTAGGTGGGGTGATGGAGATAAGGTGGGCGAGTGATGCCCATTGCTTCCTCCATGGCCAATCACAGCTGACTCGCCAACCAATCAGCACCTGTAGTATAAATTATGGCGATGGTTTGAAATTTGGTATTCCTGATGAGTGCAAGGTGAAAAGCTTCAACAACACCTCTCTCTTTTCAGCGATCCTTGCTGCGGTACTGATTCCCACTGCTCTGTCTGGTAAAGACGTTTCTCCTGAATTCCTGATTGAAATGACCGCGGCTTTTGATGTGATCGCTTCCCCCGCCCCCAAAACGTGGAAACATCTCCCCCCCTTCCACCTGGCCCAGCCCTTTAGGTGTGCATGAAGACAGAAGGGAGCCCCAGCCAGTTTAGTAATGGCCGGTAAGTGCAGCCTCTCAGATCTGGCCACCCCACAACATTCCATGACATTCCCGATGATTCAGTAGAGACGCACACACAGATATTAGTGCGTTTCGTCAGCGGAGAATGTTACATCTGGCCAGGCGTTGGTGTTGCAATGTTTCCAGCACTGTCTTTGGAGATGACTTCATGTTGCGCTTCTGGGTGGGCCATGCTAGCTCCAGGGGGCAGCCGACAGCTAGTGAATCCCTCAGCACTAACGCGCTGGGGGGAACTTGGTCCATTGCCAAACGTTCAGCATCTGAGAACCAGCTCAGCCCTTTCCTGCTTGGCTACAGTAACCAGCCCAAACCCCAGAGGGAGGAGGCTTTATTTTCCTTCTCCTCTGCTTTCATTTATTCTCCACAGTAGAGCACCGGTAGGATCACAGAATGGTTACAGCAGAAAGGAGGCCACTCTGCCCATCGCGTCTGTGCCTCTGAATAAGCAATTCACCCAGTGCCACTCCCCTGCTGTCCCCTGTCCAGCCTTTGCAGGTGATGATCCAATTCCCTTTCGAATTCACCCATTGAACTTGCCTCCGCTGCACGCCCGGGCAGCACATCCCACATCCCAACCACTGACCACGTGGAAAGGCTTTTCCTCCTGTCACCATTTCTCACAGGCCAGGCACCTGAAGTCAATGTCCCCAGGACCTCGATCCGTCCACCAATGGGAACAGCCCTCTCTGTCCAGACCCTCCGTGATTTCCCGCAAACCCCCTCTCCGCCCTCTCAGGGACTGGTTTAGCACACTGGGCTAAATCGCTGGCTTTGAAAGCAGACCCAGGCAGGCCAGCAGCGCGGGTTCAATTCCCGTACCGGCCTCCCCGAACAGGCGCCGGAATGTGGCGACTAGGGGCTTTTCACAGTAACTTCATTTGAAGCCTACTTGTGACAATAAGCCATTTTCATTTACAGCAGTCCCGGCTTCTCCCACCCCTCACATAACTGAGGTTCTTCAGCCCTGCAACCATTCTCGCGAACCTTATGCACTCCCTCTAATACCTTCACAAAAAGTGTGGTGCTCCGGGCTGAACCCGATGCTCTAATTGGGAAAGAAGCATTAGTTTATGCAGGTTCATCCGCTTGTTCTTGTACTCGATGCCCATGTTTATGATGCCAAGGCTGCTGCATACTTTATTAACCGGTTTCGCAACTTGTCCTGTCAACATCCATTGACGCACATATACACCCAGCTCCCTCTGCTCCTGCGCCAGCTTTCGAGCTGTACCTTTATTCTGTATTGTCTCTCCATGTCCTTCCGGCCAAAATGCTTCATGGCCTGAATTTTCGGCCTGACGTCCAAAGAGTTGACGGGGAACGCACTCCTGCCGACTCCCACCGGCCACATTGCATGCGAATGAGCATTGATTGGCATAAGACGGGACTTCCATCTCTCAGTCAGGAGGGGGTACAGCCTTGGAGACTGGCCGCCAGTTCGCCAGTTCCTCCAGGCACAGCGCCGCCTGAGATTAAGTCCCAGGAACTGGGGAGCCAGGTCGGTGTCAGGGGTCCTTATGAAGTCCTGCGTTACCCTCCTCAGAGTTGACAACACCTCCCAGGTTTTGTAATCGACGGAGGCGGCGGCCGAGTGGTATTGTCCCTGGGCTATTCATCCAGAGACTCAGGGTAATGCTCCAGGGACCCAGGTTCCAATCCCACCTTGGCAGAGGGTGACGTTTGAATTCAGTAAAAATCTTGGACAATCTGGGAAGGAGCCATCCTTACTCGGTCTGGTCTAAATGTGAATCTAGACCCACAGCACTGCAGTCGACTCTCAAATGCCCTCTGAAAAGTAGGACAGTTAATGCTGGCTTTGCCAGGTCCCTCGGTGCCTCCTTCCTCGTTGGACTGGATACGTACTGTTGTACAAAGTTCTCCTGTACACACTCCAGGTACAACATTGTATTTCCAATTTCCATCTGCACCTGTAACTTAGAAATCTTATTTACCAATTGTATCCCAACGACCTTCCGTAATACCTGGGTCGAATTGGTGTACATATGTTGGGGGGGGGGGGGGGGGGGGGGGGGTCTGCCGAGTAGTGGGGGGGGGCCTGCCGCGTAGTGTGGGGGGGGGTCTTGCCGAGGTGTGGGGGGGTCTTGCCGAGTAGCGATGGGGGGGTCTTGCCGAGGAGTGTGGGGGGGGGGGGGGGGGGGGCGGTCTTGCTGAGGAGTGTGGGGGGTGTCTTGCCGAGGAGCGGGGGGTGGGTCTTGCCGAGGTGTGGGGGGTCTTGCCGAGGAGTGGGGGGGGTCTTGCCGAGATGTGGGGGGGTCTTGCCGAGTAGTGAGGGGTCCTTGCCGAGGAGTGGGGGGGGGGGGGGGGGTCTTGCCGAGTTTTGGGGGGGGTCTTGCCGAGGGGGGGGGGGGTGTCTTGCCAAGTAATGGAAACAACTGTGATGTTGTTGCTATTACAGAGACCTGGTTGAGGGAAGGACAGGATTGGCATCTAAACGTTCCAGGATTTAGATGTTGCAGCCGGGATAGAGGGGAATGTAAAAGGGGTGGCGGAGTTGCGCTACTGGTTAGGGAGACTATCACAGCTGTACTACGGGAGGACACCTCAGAGGGCAGCGAGGCTATATGGGTAGAGATCAGGAATAAGAAGGGTGCAGTCACAATGTTAGGGGTTTACTGCAGGCCTCCCAACAGCCAGCGGGAGATAGAGGAACAGATAGGTAGACAGATTTTGGAAAGGAGTAAAAGCAACAGGGTTGTTGTAATGGGAGACTTTAATTTCCCCAATATTGACTAGGACTCACTTAGTGCTTGGGGCTTGGACAGGGCAGAGTTTGTAAGGAGCATCCAGGAGTTCTTCTTAAAACAATATGTAAATAGTCCAACCAGGGAAGGGGCTGTACTGGACCTGGTATTGGGGAATGAGCCCAGCCAGATGGTAGAAGTTTCCATTGGGGAGCATTTTGGGAACAGTGACCACAATTCAGTAAGTTTTAAAGTGCTGGTAGACAAGGATAAGAGTGGTCCTGGGGTAGGGGTGGGCAAACTACGGCCCGCGGGCCGCATGCGGCCCGCCAAAGGTCTTTATGTGGCCCACCAAGTCATTAAAAAAGGGCTGTTGGGTTACTTACTGGTATAGGGTGGATACGTTGACTTGAGTAGGGTGATCATTGCTCGGCACAACGTCGAGGGCCGAAGGGCCTGTTCTGTGCTGTACTGTTCTATGTTCTATATGAGGCGCCCAGAATCATAACCGGGTGAAGTAATTATTTTACTTAATATACTATGCGGCCCTTTAAAATTGTGAATTTCTGAATGTGGCCCTTGCACGGAAAAGTTTGCCCACCCCTGCCCTAGGGTGAATGTGCTAAATTGGGGGAAGGCTAATTATAACAATATTAGGCGGGAACTGAAGAACCTAGATTGGGGGCAGATGTTTGAGGGTAAATCAACATCTGACATGTGGAGGGCATTAGCTGTGAGGAGAGGTTGAATAAACTCGGTTTGTTCTCACTGGAACGACGGAGGTTGAGGGGCGACCTGATCGAGGTCTACAAAATTATGAGGGGCATAGACAGAGTGGATAGTCAGAGACTTTTTCCCAGAGTAGAGGGGTCAATTACTAGGGGGCATAGGTTTGGGGCTGGTTTAGCACAGGGCTAAATCGCTGGCTTTTGAAGCAGACCAAGGCAGGCCAGCAGCACGGTTCAATTCCCGTACCGGCCTCCCCAGACAGGCGCCGGAATGTGGCGATTCAGGGCTTTTCACAGTAACTTCATTGAAGCCTACTCGTGACAATAAGCGATTTTCATTTCATTTTAAGGTGCGAGGGGCAAGGTTTAGAGGAGATGTACGAGGCAAGTTTTTTACACAGAGGGTAGTGGGTGCCTGGAACTCGCTGCCGGAGGAGGTGGTGGAAGCAGGGACGATAGTGATGTTTAAGGGGCATCTTGACAAATACATGAATAGGATGGGAATAGAGGGATACGGACCCCGGAAGTGTAGAAGATTTTAGTTTAGACGGGCAGCATGGTCGGCGCAGGTTGGAGGGCCGTAGGGCCTGTTCCTGTGCTGTATTTTTCTTTGTTCCTTGTTCTAGTGGGGGGTGTCTTGCCGAGGAGTGGGGGTTCCTGCTGAGGAGTGGGGGTTCCTGCTGAGGAGTGGGCGGGTCTTGCCTGTTGGCTGGGGAACTGGCAATAGCCGCTGCCTCTTTTTGGGAAAAGGCCACTGATCCACAAGACCGTCAGGCAGTGGCAAGGCCAGCCGGGTGGGCCTTCCCCTGGAACCAAGACCCCGGAGCAGAAGTCTCAGCTCCCGCGAACTGCCGACCAATCAGAGGCCGGCAGCTCTTTTGCTCAGCAGCGCCACTGGTGGCTGCTGCCAGAAGGGCAGGCTCCGTAATCCCAAGATCACAAAGTGGCCGTCACCACAGGTCAGTCATATTGGGAGTGGTCTTGTGGGGTAAGGGTCCTGGGGAGAGGGCTGCAGATGGTCAGCAGCTGGGCAAAGGGGGAAGGGTGGCACGCAGTCAGAAAGTGCCCCCCCCCCCACACACCCACCTCCTGCTGTCCAGATCCTTGGTCAGGTATTTGGCACGGGTGACGCCCCCCCCCCAGGTGGAACCTCTTTACCCAGAGTAGTAGTGGTGAGAATGTGGTACCAGCTACCACAGCGAGTGGCGGAGATGAATGTGACCGATGAAGCTGGTCGAGGTGTGCTGGAGAGAGGATGTGAAGGACAGGGTGAGGGGCTGGAACGGATGTTGGATCCGACCCCAGTATTTCAGTGCGCGCAGCATTAACAGCCAGGAAGCTGCCTTGCAGGAACGCTGCTTGTTATCCCGATCGGCAGGCAGACCTCCGCACCTGCATCCCACAATTTGTTATTTTGGTGGAAAGATGATGAATGTAGAGAACGGTGCAGCTGCTGGCTTGTTTCCTTATTAATCCTCATCCGACAGCCAAACCGAGAACGTGGGACAAGACCTCCCGGATTCTGCGGGAGCCGCCGTTCCAATAAATTCCCATTAATGTAAAATGTCAGATTATTGCTGGTGAGTGCAGGCGCCCGATGTGGTGATTTCATTAATGGAGATATGGTCGACTGGCCAGTTATGACAAATATAGTCCTGTGCCGAGCAACCTTAACGCAGGAACGCGGTCTTCAGAGGGGTTATTATCGCTGTGGCTGCACATTTTCCTTGCACATCATTTTCTACCGGCGAAGCTGCCTTGTATTTTGTTTTCTAATTAACCCGTGTCAGTCCTCTTCTGCTTCCCGTTGTGAATAGAGAAATTAATTATTGACAGAATTATTACCGCGCAGAACGAGGCCGCTCGGCCCATCGTCTCTGCACCGTCTCTCCAAACGGGCGTCGTGACTCAGTGCCCATTCCCCTGCCTTTTCCCCGGACCCCTGCACATTGTTTTCATTCAAATAATCACCGCACGCCCTCTTGGAAGTCCCGGTTGAACTCGTCTCCGCCGCACTTCCGGGCCGCACGTTTCAGACTCCACGCTCGCTGTGGGATTAATCGCATTGGCGTTTGCTAATGCCCACCTCTACCAGGCATTCAGTAGGTCGTGGCTGGGGTTCCTGCAAAGTTTCCTTCATCATTAAGCCCACCGCAGAGTTTGTTGGCTCAGATGTGCTCACAATAACAACTTGCATTCATGTAGCACCCGGTGAAAATCTCCGAAGGTGGTTACAGAAGCGTCATTGAAGAAGTAAAAAAGTTAGGTGGGGTTACGGGGATAGGGCACAGGCGTGGGCTTAGGTAGGGTGCTCTTTCCAAGGGCCGGTGCAGACTCGATGGGCTGAATGGCCTCTTTCCGCACTGTAAATTCCCTGATTCTATGGAATATTTGCCACCGAACCCGGAAAGGAGATGTTAGGTCAGGTGACCCCGAAGCCTGACCAAAGAGATAGGTTTGAAGCAACGTCTTGAAGGAGGAAAGCGAGGTGGAGGGGTTCAGGGAGGGAATTCCAGGGGAAGGAGGCAGCTCAAGGCACGCCCGTTGTGGAGCGATTAAAATGGAGGATCCTCCACAGATCAGGATTGGAGGAGATCTCGGAGGGCTGGGAGCCTGAAATGATAACTGCGTTACCACTCAGGGTCAAGTGGGGCTGGAATTGACCGCACGCTGGCCCTGGGGGTCGCGACAGAGGAAACATGCTACCCATCTGTCTGAGGACGCCGACGACTCAATGACATCTCCTCAAACCACTATCGGAGACGTTGGGAAGAGTAAACGCGCTTGAAGAGCTGTAAATAAGAGCACCAAGTTGCATTTGAATAGCGCCTCTCGCATGAGAAATATCCCAAAATGCTTCACAGAGACACAAGGGACATAGGATCATGAGGCCATTCAGCCCCTCTAGTCTGACCCACCATTCAGCGAGATCATGGCTGATTTGTGACCTAGCTCTATGTACACGGCTCTGCTCCATATCCCTTGGGCGGAGTTTTCCGCTCCTGGGAAAAATCGGGGGGGCCGTCGTGAACTCGGCCGAGTTTCATGACGGCCTCGGAGGCCGCTCCTCACCCCCTATTCTCCCGTCCCTGCTGGGCGAGGAGCGGTGCTCCGTAAGTCTCGGCCGCGGGGGCTTGGCCGGCGCGCCTAATGACGTTAGCCGCGCGTGCGCAGGTTGGCCGGCTCCAACCCGCGCATGCGCGGCGGCCGTCTTTCCCCTCAGCCGCCCCACAAGACGTGGCGGCTTGATCTTGCGGGGCAGAGGAATGGAAATAGTACGTCCGATTGAGATGCCGGCCCGACGATCGGTGGGCACCGATCGTGGGCCAGTCCCTTCCCGAGCACGGCCGTATTGCTCTTTCCCCTGTACTCCTCCCACAAGCCCCAAACGGGCATATTTCACGATGGCACGACCAGGTGTGGTTGCTGCCATCGTGAAACAGTCGCGAAAGGCAGGCCGCTCGGCCCATCCAGGTCGGAGAATCGGCGTTCGCCGTGAAAAACAGCGAGCCGCGATTCTTCCGAGCGGGGGGGGTGGGGGGTGGATGGAGAATCTCGGGGGGTGTGAATTGTGTCGGGGGGCCCTCCCGTGATTCTCCCACACCGCGTGGGGAGCGGAGAATCGCGCCCCTTATCTCTGATTTAGAACTAAGAATTGCAGAAGAGAGTTCCAAATATCTACCCTCCAGTTTCCTAATTTCACTCCTGAAAACTCTGCCTCTAATTTATTATTAAATGCTTTCATGGTTCATTCTCAAACGAGTGGTAACCGGATTGAGGCACTGCAGGTGATGTGGAGAGAATTGGATCTCCACAACGCAGAGAAGGTTGAAGGGAGATTTGATAAAAGAGTTAAATCCTCATGAAGGATTTTGATAGAGGAAATGAGAAACTGGTTCCCAGTGGCAGGAAGATCAGTATCCAGATGGGCACTGATTTCAGATAGTTTGCGAGAAAGGAACAGGGTGGTTTGGGGGATGGGATGGGGGGGTGGCGGGGGTGGGGGGAGATGAGGACCAATGTGTTGTGATCTGGAAGACGCTGCCTGAAAAGGTGGTAGAAGCAGATTCAACAGTAATTTTCAGAAGGAAACTCGTCGGAGTTTAGAAGGGTGAGGGGGGATCTTATTGAAACTTGCAGGATACTGCGAGGCCTGGATAGAGTGGGTGTGGAGAGGATGTTTCCACTTGCAGGAAAACTAGAACCAGAGGACACAATCTCAGATTAAAAGGACGATCCTTTAAAACTGAGATGAGGAGGAATTTCTCCAGCCAGAGGGTGGTGAATCTGTGGAACTCTTTGCCGCAGAAGGCTGTGGAGGCCAAATCGCCGAGTGTCTTTAAGACAGAGATGGATAGGTTCTTGATTAATAAGGGGATGAGGGGTTCTGGGGAGAAGGCAGGAGAATGGGGATGAGAAATATATCAGCCATGGACTGGTTTAGCACAGGGCTAAATCGCTGGCTTTGAAAGCAGACCAAGGCAGGCCAGCAGCGCGGTTCAATTCCCGTACCAGCCTCCCCGAACAGGCGCCGGAATGTGGCGACTAGGGGCTTTTCACAGTAACTTCATTTGAAGCCTCCTTGTGACAATAAGCGGTTTTCATTTCATTTCATTGAATGGCGGAGCAACTCGATGGGCCGAGTGGCCTAATTCTGCTCCTATGTCTGATGGAATACCGTGGGGCTGACGGCTGTACTGCCCACACTCTGATGCAGCACCTGACTTGAGTCCAGAAGGCAGTCTTGTACAGGACAGAGACGTGTGTAGAGGCAAGCATAGAGATAGCTCCATTTGTTTATGGGATGTGGGCATTGCTGACTGGGTCAGCATTTGTTGCCAATCCATATTGACCTAGAACTGAGCGGCCATTTCGGAGGGCGGTTTAGAGACAAACACGTTGCTGTGGGTCAGGAGTCACATGTAGGCCAGACCGGGTAAGGACGGCAGATTTCCTGCCCTAAGGGACATTAGTGAACCAGATGGGTTTTTACAACAATCGGCAATGGTTTCATGGTCATCATTATTAATTTCAGATTTGTATTGAATTCAAACTGTCGTACTGGGATTGAAACCCAGCTCCCCAGAACATTACCCTAGGTCTCTGAGTTACCAGTCCAGTGACGATATCACGGTCACTGTCTCACTGGGCTCACACACTATCCATGTACCATGAGTAGTTAGTAAACGATTACTGTTAAACTCTACAAAACTCTTCATGATACCGACCGACCTATACACAATGGGGGGCATTTTCTCAAAGACTGGCAGCATGTCAAGGTCCCAGGTTCGATTCCCGGCTGGGTCACTCTGTGTGGAGTCTGCACGTCCTCCCCCTGTGTGCGTGGGTTTCCTCCGGGTGCTCCGGTTTCCTCCCACAGTCCAAAGGTGTGCGGGTTAGGTGGATTGGCCATGCTAAATTGCCCGTAGTGTCCTAATAAAAGTAAGGTTAAGGGGGGGGGTTGTTGGGTTACGGGTATAGGGTGGATACGTGGGTTGAGTAGGGTGATCATGGCTCGGCACAACATTGAGGGCCGAAGGGCCTGTTCTGTGCTGTACTGTTCTATGTTCTATGTCAGTTGAGACAGAAAATGAACGTGTATCTCTCCAGGAGCACGGCCTCATTCCAGATGTTCAAACATTCAGTGGGGGCGGAGGATCTGGGGGCAAAGTTCGTGCCGTCACTCTGGCGGGGCAAGGCCTGATCGAGCAGGCAAGGAGTCCCTCCAGAGAAATCGGGGTGCCATGGTTATCGGTCGCCTCGATTGGCACTGAAAATAAACTCGGCCCACAGACAGGCAGGACCCCTCCCCCACCACACACACACACACACACACGCACACGCGCAAGCATCGGGGTGATCCTCCCCATAGACACGCACTGGGGCATTCCCCTCATAGGCATGGGCCCCCTCTCCAACCGCACATAAGGGGAACTAGGATGGAAGTACCGCCGTTTACAGTCAAATTTATTATAAAATATGGTAATCAGGCTCGGCCGCCCCAATCCTGTTTCGGGCGGCTTGTGAGATTTGGCGGCCGTTACGGGGTTTGCGCCAGTACGGCAGCTAAATGGCGGCCAACACCTCACAACTGGGCCAATTGGATAACTGGATAGCTCTGTCAGTCCAGTGGCCTCCTTCTGTGCAGTATCATTCTGTGGGTTTGAGTTGTGAGCTGGGCCAGATTCAATAATTATTTCATAACTTGGATGCAGTTCATTCCGAAGAAATGCCCTAAATCAGTTTATCCATAGGATTTTCATTTGAAATAATTTTGTCAATAGTCTCAGTTTTAAATTGACATCTTCATGGTTTACTGGCAGAGAAATGCTACCATCAGCTTGTTTTTTTTAAATCTTATTAATAACTCTCCCCTGGTCAAGCTTTGCACAATTCTCCCAGCGCCAGCACCTTTTTGATCGATTCTTTTTCTTTTAGCATCACTGTATCAGTGTACTGTCAGCCCAGGGAGGCCCTGTCAGTGATTAACATTGTGTTTTCATTTGTTTCAAATTGCTCGTAAACCTGCAATGTTTGTTTCTGTGGTTCACTTAGTGGCCGGTATTCTCCGCTCCCGCGCGGCTTCGGGAAGGCACATTGTGAACTCGGCCGAGTTTCACGACGGCCTCGGAGGCCGCTCCTCGCACCCTATTCACCCCCCCACGGGGCTAGGAGCGGCGCTCCGTAATTATCGGCCGCCGGGCCTTGACGCTTGCGTAAAGGTGGCGCGCCGAGAATGACGCGACGGCGGCGCCTAAGTGACGTCAGCCGCTCATGCGCAGGTTGGCCAGCTCCAACCCGCGCATGCGCGGCTGACGTCACAACGGCTTCCGGCTCCAACCCTCGCATGCGCGGTTGCCGTCTTCCCCTCCGCTGCCCCGCAAGACGTGGCGGCTTGATCTTGCGGGGGGGGGGGGCGGAGGGGAAAGAGTGCGTCGCTTTGAGACGCCGGCCCGACGATCGGTGGGCACTGGTCGCGGGCCAGTCCCCTCCCGAGCACGGCCGTGGTGCTCACTCCCCTCTCCGCCCCCCACAAGCCACAAACGAAGATTTGGCGCCATGTTCATGACGGCAGTGGCCAGGTGTGATTGCCGCCGGCGTGAACAGGTCGGGAACGTCAGGCCGCTCGGCCCATCCGGGCCGGAGAATCGCCGGTCGCCGTGAAAAACGGCGAGCGGCGATTCTGCGAGCGGGGGCGGGTGGGAGAATCGCGGGGGGTGCCAGGGCAGCATGTCGTGAGTTGCCCGGCCCTCCCGCGATTCTCCCACCCGGCGTGGGGAGCGGAGAATTCCGCCCTGTGTGTGTGTATGTGTGTGTGTGAGTGAGAGAGACAGTCGTGTGTATGTGTGAGGGAGAGAAAGAGAGTGAGTGTGTGTGTGAGAGACAATCAGTGTGTGTGAGGGAAAGAGGGTGTGTGTGTGAGGGAGAGAAAGAGAGTCAGTGTGTGAAGGAGAGAAAGAGAGTCAGTGTGTGTGTGAGAGAGACAGTCAGTGTGTGTGTGTGTGTGAGGGAGAGAGAAAGAGAATTGTGTGTGTGTGAGAGAGAGAGTGTGTCTTTGCGTGTTTATGCTCTGAAGTTATTTAAATCGTCAGCCCTTTAAAAATTTGTAAAAATATACTGCATGTATCGGATGTAAAAAAAAAGGCTGCTGTAGCTGTTACAAAAGCTTTTTGTTGAGGTTACCCCAAGGTCTATCATTATGTCATTATTAATGCTTTGCTGTTTTCTACAACCTATCATTATCACAGTAGGGGATCACACATTCACAACTTGATTGACAGCTCAAAGAGGTAATTAACGGATTACGGATTAACTAATTTTGATACGGGATTATGAATACAAGACTGTGTTTTTCAGGATTAGGTATATGAGGGGATTTAAATATTTGAAGGATTTCATCAATGAGAGTGTTTTGAATATAGTGGCGGCGATAATAGTTTTAGATGTTTAATTCTGAGGTCTGCCCATGACGGATACTGGGTGACTTGGGATGGAGGGTGTAAGAGCAATGAATGGTTAGGCTTGAGTTGGCAAAACGTTGATGATAAAGTGTGGAGTGGTTGGGGTTAGGGTTAGGTGGTATGGGTGAGCATGGGAGTGGATGGGGGTATGAGAGAGTTTGTGGGGTGAGGGCTAAAGTGCCTAATATTTTTCAAAACACCTGGGACAAAGTTCCAAAAAGGGACAGGTGTTTTAAAAAGCCACCTTGGTATTCAACCTCCCTTGTGGCCCATGTGGCTGCCTTTGTTCTGTGTCTGTGGGCGGAGGCCTCAACATCATCCAGCAACCCTCTCCCACACGTGACCCCACTACTACACCTGGGAGCTAAACTCCAGGCCTGTGTGGCTTTGTGCATTACTGTCTGTCTGGCTGGGTGCCCTCTGTGCGTACGTCTCTGTCTGTGACAGACGGTGTGTGTGTATGTATCTGTGTCTGTGTCCCTGTGTCTGTGTCCCCTGTGTCTGTGTCCCTGTGTCTGTCTGTGTCCCTGTGTCTGTGTCCCTGTGTCTGTGTCTGTCTGTGTCCCTGTGTCTGTGTCCCTGTGTCTGTCTGTGTCCCTGTGTCTGCTCTGTCCCTGTGTCTGTCTGTGTCTTGTGTCTGTGTCCCTGTGTTCCTGTGTCCCTGTGGTCTGTTCTGTGTCTGTGTCCCTGGGTCTGTCGTGTGTCCCTGTTTCTGTGTGTCCTGTTTCTGTGTCTGTTGTCCCTGTGTCTGTCTGTGTCCTGTGTCCTGTGTCTGTCTGTTGTCCCTGTTCTGTCCTGTGTCTGTCTGTGTCCCTGTGTCTGTTCCCTGTGTCTGTCTGTGTCCCCTGTGTGTGTGTCCCTGTGTCTGTCTGTGTCCCTGTGTCCCTCTGTCTGTGTCCCCTACGTCTGTGTCCCTGTGTCTGTGTCCCTGTGTCTGTGTGTGTCCCTGTCCCTGTGTGTGTGTGTCCCTGTCCCTGTGTGTGTCCTGTCTCCCTGTTCTGTGTCCCTGTGTCTGTGTCCCTGTGTTTGTCTGTGTCTCTGTGTCCCTGTGTCTGTCTGTGTCCCTGTGTCTGTCTGTGTCCCTGTGTCTGTCTGTGTCCCTGTGTCTGTGTCCCTGTGTCTGTGTCCCTGTGTCTGTCTGTGCCTGTGTCCCTGTGTCTGTCTGTGTCCCAGTGTCTGTGTCCCTGTGTCTGTCTGTGTCCTTGTGCCTGTGTCCCAGTGTCTGTGTCCCTGTGTCTGTCTGTGTCCTTGTGTCTGTGTCCCAGTGTCTGTGTCCCTGTGTCTGTGTCCCTGTGTCTGTCTGTGTCCCTGTGTCTGTTTGTGCCCTGTGTCTGTGTCCCTGTGTCTGTGTCCCTGTGTCTGTCTGTGTCCCTGTGTCTGTGTCCCTGTGTCTGTGTCCCTGTCCCTGTGTCTGTGTCCCTGTGTCTGTCTGTGTCCCTGTGTCTGTGTCCCTGTGTCTGTGTCCCTGTCCCTGTGTCTGTGTCCCTGTGTCTGTCTGTGTCCCTGTGTCTGTTTGTGCCCTGTGTCTGTGTCCCTGTGTCTGTGTCCCTGTGTCTGTCTGTGTCTGTGTCCCTGTGTCTGTCTGTGTCCATGTGTCTGTGTCCCTGCGTCTGTCTGTGTCTGTGTCCCTGTGTCTGTCTGTCCATGTGTCTGTGTCCCTGTGTCTGTCTGTGTCTGTGTCCCTGTGTCTGTCTGTGCCCATGTGTCTGTGTCCCTGTGTCTGTCTGTGTCTGTGTCCCTGTGTGTCTGTGTCCCTGTGTCTGTGTCCCTGTGTCTGTCTGTGTCCCTGTGTCTGTGTCCCTGTGTCTGTCTGTGTCTGTGTCCCTGTGTCTGTCTGTGTCCCTGTGTCTGTGTCCCTGTGTCTGTGTCCCTGTGTCTGTCTGTGTCTGTGTCCCTGTGTCTGTCTGTGTCCCTGTGTCTGTGTCCCTATGTCCCTGTGTCTGTGTCCCTGTGTCTGTCTGTGTCCCTGTGTCTGCCTGTGTCCCTGTGTCTGTGTCCCTGTGTCTGTCTGTGTCCCTGTGTCTGTGTCCCTGTGTCTGTCTGTGTCCCTGTGTCTGTGTCTCTGTGTCTGTCTGTGTCCCTGTGTCTGTGTCCCTGTGTCTGTCTGTGTCCCTGTGTCTGTGTCCCTGTGTCTGTCTGTGTCCCTGTGTCTGTGTCCCTGTGTCTGTGTCCCTGTGTCTGTGTCCCTGTGTCTGTCCGTGTCTGTGTCCCTGTGTCTGTCTGTGTCCCTGTGTCTGTGTCCCTGTGTCTGTCTGTGTCTGTGTCCCTGTGTCTGTGTCCCTGTGTCTGTCTGTGTCCCTGTGTCTGTGTCCCTGTGTCTGTCTGTGTCCCTGTGTCTGTGTCCCTGTGTCTGTCTGTGTCCCTGTGTCTGTGTCCCTGTGTCTGTCTGTGTCCCTGTGTCTGTCTGTGTCCCTGTGTCTGTGTCCCTGTGTCTGTCTGTGTGTCTGTGTCCCTGTGTCTGTGTCCCTGTGTCTGTCTGTGTCCCTGTGTCTGTGTCCCTGTGTCTGTCTGTGTCCATGTCCCTGTGTCTGTCTGTGTCCCTGTGTCTGTGTCCCTGTGTCTGTCTGTGTCCCTGTGTCTGTGTCCCTGTGTCTGTCTGTGTCTGTGTCCCTGTGTCTGTCTGTGTCCCTGTGTCTGTGTCCCTGTGTCTGTCTGTGTCCCTGTGTCTGTGTCCCTGTGTCTGTCTGTGTCCCTGTGTCTGTCTGTGTCCCTGTGTCTGTGTCCCTGTGTCTGTCTGTGTCCCTGTCCCTGTGTCTGTCTGTGTCCCTGTGTCTGTGTCCCTGTGTCTGTCTGTGTCCCTGTGTCTGTGTCTCTGTGTCTGTGTCCCTGTGTCTGTCTGTGTCTGTGTCCCTGTGTCTGTCTGTGTCCCTGTGTCTGTGTCCCTGTGTCTGTGTGTGTCTGTGTCCCTGTGTCTGTGTCCCGGTGTCTGTGTCCCTGGGTCTGTGTCCCTGTGTCTGTGTCCCTGTGTCTGTGTCCCTGTCCCTGTGTCTGTGTCCCTGTGTCTGTGTCCCTGTGTCTGTCTGTGTCCCTGTGTCTGTGTCCCTGTGTCTGTGTCTGTGTCCCTGTGTCTGTGTCCCTGTGTCTGTCTGTGTCCCTGTGTCTGTGTCCCTGTGTCTGTCTGTGTCCCTGTGTCTGTGTCCCTGTGTCTGTGTCCCTGTGTCTGTGTCCCCGAGTCTGTCTGAGTCTCTGGTTTATTTTGTAAAAGGAACTTGTCGCAATATCCCAAAGCTGCCTTCTCTGGGGTTCCATTCTGACGCTATTCAAATCAAAACTACTGAAGCTTTTAAACATATTACCAGCGGCTTTCTTTGTGGAATTAACAATTAACAAAAAAAAATCTCACTACACAGTGCAATTTCGTTCATCCATAGAATCCTACAGTGCGGAACGAGGCCGTTTAGCCCATCGAGTCTGCACCAACCCATCCAGAAGAAGCCCCTACCGAGGCCCACTCCCTGCCCTATCCCGGAACCATTGATCACGGCCAATCCACCGAACCTTTGGGCTGTGGGAGGAAACCGGAGCACCCGGAGGAAACCCACGCAGACACGGGGAGAACGTGCAGTGACCCAGTGGGGAATCGAACCTGGGGCCCTGGTCCTGTGAGACAGAGTCTCTTAACACTGCAATGAAGTTACTGTGAAAAGCCCCTAGTCGCCAGGCTCTGGTGCCTGTTCAGGTGCACAGAGGGAGAATTCAGAATGTCCAATTCACACCCCACAGGACATGTCTTCTCTGCAGCAACCAGATAACTTGTGCTTTTATTTTTGGCTATTTGAGAATAAAATCCTGGGCGGGATTCTCTGATCCTGAGGCTAAGTTGCGTCACATTTCACGACGGCGTCAACAGGCCCCCAGGCGCAGCGATTCCGAGCCCCTTCGTAGGCCAACAAGGCATTGGAGCGACCCACGCCGCTCCAGCTGCCGATGCCGGCGTCAAATGGGGGCCGCGGGATTGAGCGCACGAGCGATGGGTTCCTTCGCCGCGCCCGCCCCGACGCAACATGGTGAAGGGCAACCGGGGCCGGCACGGAGAAACAGAGGCCCCCCCCAGCCCAAGAGGACGGCCCGCCGATCGGTAGCCCCGATTGCCAGGCCGCAGCGGAGGCCCCTCCCACCCCGGGGTCAGGGACCCACGCCCCCCCGCCAGTCCGCCGCCGGAGGGATGCATGCCGATTGTTTTGCGGCCAGCCATCCCGGGCAGCAAATCGCCATGAGGGGCTGCGTAGAGCGGCCCCCGACAGGAGCCGCGTCTATCACGCCGGCGCCAATGGCGGGGATTCTCCGACCCAGGCAGGGCTGACAGTATCCCTCCCCCTATCTTTCTGAAGCTGTCCGGAATCACCTGGAGAGTAAAAAGTGCAGAAGAGTGGGACTTAACAGAGCTCTTACAGTGTGTACCCAAAGGGCTGAATGGCTTCTTTCTGTGCTGTCGGGTGGCACGGAGGCACAGTGGTTAGCACAGTTGCTTCACGGCTCCAGGGTCCCAGGTTCGATTCCCCGCTTGGGTCACTGTCTGTGCGGAGTCTGCACGTTCTCCCCGTGTCTGCGTGGGCTTCCTCCGGGTGCTCCGGTTTCCTCCCACAGTCCAAAGACGTGCAGCTTAGGTGGACTGGCCATGATAAATTGCCCTTAGTGTCCAAAAACATTAGGAGGGGTTATTGGGTTACAGGGATAGGGTGGAAGTGAGGGCTGAAGTGGGTCGGTGCAGACTCGATGGGCCGAATGGCCTCCTTCTGCACTGTCTGTTCTATGTAATGTAAGCCTACGGGTGACAATAATAAAGATTATTATTAACCATTCTACGATTCTACATGGGGTGGTTGAGGTGAATAGTATCGATGTATTTAATGGAAAGCTCGATGAAGACGTGAGAGAGAAAGTGAGAGGAGGATTTGCCGATAGGGTGAGATGGGGGGGGGGGGGGGGGTGAAAAGGTCCAAGTTGACCATTAAGATCAGCTTGGACCGGAAGGGCTGAATGGCCTCTTTTGGTGGTGCTGTACAACTCGGTTGTGACTTTGGGTGAGATTTTATCTTATTCATTATAGAATGTTACAATCAGACCCTTTGCCTCATTGACTATAAGATATCAGTTTGGCTTTCATGTGGGTTTGGTGTGCGTTGCAAGGCCAGTATTCTGTACCCCCCCTCCCCCAAACAGACTGCCGTCCCATCAACAAACAGTGAGAGGAACCCCCCCCCCACACACACAGAGTGCAGGGGTACAATTCTCTGCAGACCGTCTTGTGCAGGCTAGCCTGAATATTCAAGATTAAAGTAGTAATGATGCATGTTCCCGAAGAACTACATATTTGCATTTGTGTAGCGCCATTCACAACCTCAGGGCATTGCCAGGCACTTTGCAAACCGCGACGTACCGCTGCAGTGTAGCGGGCACGGCTGCCAGGTTTTACTCCGCAAGACGCCACGACCGGCAATGTGATCATGCCCCCATAATTAGCGATGCCAGGAGACACCCACCGCCCCCCCCCCCCCTCCCCCCCCCCGCCCCCCACAAATCCCGCCACTGCTGTTCCTTCGGAGTAGCCGTGATACCTTGAGGGGGCCAACCGGGCCTCGTTCTAACCCCTCATCCGTAAGACGGCACCCCTGACAGTGCGGCACTCCCTCCGCACTGGCACTGGAGTGTCGGCCTAGATTTTGCTGCGCTCGGGAGTTTCAGGAGTGGCCACCTGAAGCAGCGACCTGCTGCCTCAGGGAGACGCAGTAGTACCCCCTCCCCCCGCGACTGACTCAAAGCGAAAGTTAAGATGGCGGTGTGGACCCGGCGTCTCCAGATGGGGAGATGCTGTCGAGTTAAGATGGCGGTGTGGACCCGGCGTCTCCAGATGGGGAGATGCTGTCGAGTTAAGATGGCGGCGTGGACCCGGCGTCTCCAGATGGGGAGATGCTGTCGAGTTAAGATGGCGGTGTGGACCCGGCGTCTCCAGATGGGGAGATGCTGTCGAGTTAAGATGGCGGTGTGGACCCGGCATCTCCAGATGAGGAGATGCTGTCGAGTTAAGATGGCGGTGTGGACCCGGCGTCTCCAGATGAGGAGATGCTGTGCCTTTTCTGCTGAGCTGCTCGATGGGCTAATTGCTGTTGATGCTTCATTTATTGAGCTGTGCCCTCCCATGTCTAGTGTCTCACTCATTCCTCATTTGGATTTCAATTTCCTGCCAAGAAACCCTCCGGATTCACCTTGAAGTGTCTGTGGACTGATGCCCAGATCTGGTCTGGGAAAAGCAGATGCCAGGCATTTTTTGCGGTGACCTCGCAATGAAGGTTGAAAGATAAAAGATGAAACGAGCCACGCCGCTTTTCACTTCGGACCCGGTAACCCGGCCAGCTCCTGCTCCGGGGCCCGCACGGCAAACCCCTCCGACACCCATCAGCAGCAACAACAGCCATTTGCATTTGCCTGCCGCCTCTTCGGCCAGTGCAACGTCCCGACGTGCCTCACGGGAGCGGCTGTCAAACCAGCAATTGGCCTGGAGCCGCGCCACGAGCTGTCAGGACTGGTGGACACGACCTTGGCCAAAGGAGGTGTCGGCTTCGAGGAGAGTTTTGGTGCAGGAGAGGAAGGTTTAAGGAGAGAATTCCGGAGTCAGTTGGGATCTTGGGAAAAGGGCCAGGATGAGGAAGGGAAGCAGATTGGAGAGAGACTTCGGACGCCAGCCCACTCGCCGCTCTGAACATGTCAGGATCCGCTCGCCCTCGGGGGGGTTTCTGAGAAGCCATTTTAAGACAGCACCTTCCAAACCCACCACCTTCTCGAGGGGCAATTAGGGATGGGGGATAAATGCTGGCCCAGCCAGTTGAGTCCGCATCCTGCGAAAGAACAACAAAGTTGGCCACGGGTGGTATCACGACCAGTACAGGCCTGGAGGGCCGAAGGGCCTGTTCCTCTGCTGTATTGTTCTTAGTTCTTCTTTCCTTGAAACAGCTTGTGGTAAATTCCAACCAAATTACCACTGAACTGCCAATCTGTGGCGTCATTAAAAAAGTACCTATTTCCACCTCTGTAACATCACCCACCTCAGCCCTGGCCTCAGCAGTGAGCTAGTAAGAGTTTGCGAGGCAAATTGTGGGCCAGTCCAGTTCAAGGGTACCAATAGGTTTTTCATGTTAAAACAAATCTTAAGTAACCCACTGAATGCAGTAAATCTATCACACGTTTCTTCCGGGATAGCTTTTATTTCACCACTGTTTCGGAACACATCAGAAGGGCTGATCAAAGGCTCGTCAAATTTACTCGAAAACACACGTGTGAAGCTCCTCAGGATCATAGGATTTACAGGGCGGAAGGAGGCCATTCGGCCCATTGAGTCTACACCGGCCCTTGGAAAGAGCACCCTACCCAAGCCCACTCCTCCACCCTATCCCCGTAACCCAGTAACCCTATCCTTTTGGGCACTAAGGGCAATTTATCATGGCCAATTCACCTAACCTGCACATCTTTGGACTGTGGGAGGAAAACAGAAATTAATGTTAATTTAAGGATGCAAGTTGTTGTCCACCTGGAGCTCTGATGGGTTGGCTTTTCCTGAAGTCCCCATTGGCGTTGTTGAATCATAGAATTTACAGTGTAGAAGGAGGCCATTCGGCCCATCGAGTCTGCACCGGCCCTTGGAAAGAGCACCCCACTCAAGCCCACCCTATCCCAGTAACCCCACCCAACCTTTTGTTTGAACACTAAGGGCAATTTAGCATGGCCAGTCCACCATCTCTGGACTGTGGGAGGAAACTGGAGCACCCGGATTAAACGCACACCGACACGGGGAGAACGTGCAGACTCCGCCCCGGCAGTGACCCAAGCCGGGAGTCGCACCCGGGGCCCCTGGAGCCGTGAAGCAGCAGTGCTAGCCACTGTGCCTGCTTAAAGGACTAGCTGAAGATGCGAGGGGGGGGGGACGGGGGAGGGGACAGGAGGAGTGAGCATCTCTCTGGCTCAGCCGCCACTCAATCAGCCCAGATACTGGGGGTCGAGCGCCGCGTGCTGCTGGCTGCCTCCGCCCGCTCGCGTTCTGTTCAACGATTCGCACAAACAGGTCTGTCTCCATCGAGATGGCCCACTCGGACACGCGGTGGAGAAGGGGCATGATAAATAATCATCTTCATTCGTGTCACAAGTAGGCTTACATTAACACCGCAATGAAGTTACTGGGAAAATCCCTCGGCGAAGTTGAATTTTCGACTGTTACCAAAATTCCTGCTTTCGATAGGATCAGCCGTCGCCAGGAGCACTCACTCGTGACTCATCCTTAGCTCCCTTATCCGCGCGCGTGCCAAATACCTCTGAGGGGAACGGGGGGGGGGCTATAATCCTGGATAAAAGTACAACTTTGGAAAATTGGGGCTTAAAGGATCATTTTGTTGTTCGTATCGGGGTCTGATTTTTAAATGGAAAATAATTCTCATCGCAAACAGGAGGGGGGGTACCGTGCTTCATCCCTTGTTTTTTGCACACAGTCGCTCTCAGATCTCTGCCCGTGTCCTTTTGTGTTTTTTTTTTGGTTTGGTTGCTTTAAACAGGTCCCCCACGAGCAAAGATCTGTGCCTGGGTAAGCGGGACTGGCCTGGCAGTGCAGTGAGGTGTCCTGAGAGATCTGTGGATGGAACCTGTGGTCTGAACAGGCCTCCGACACAAGCGCGCACATTTGCTATACAGCTGGTAACTCTATATGGGGCAGCAGCATTTGGCTGGCTGCGAGTGGGAGACAGGCATGGAGCCCTTTTATCCTCCCCCCCCCTTCTCTCTCCTTCTCTCCTCTCTCTCTCTCTGTACTGCTAGCTGTCTCACAGTTCCGTGACAAAAAACTCCAATCAGCTGCCCTTTAATCTGCCTGGGATTATCAGTGGTGCAAAAAGAGAAACATAATGAGGAAAAATGCCTCATTTTGTTGTCTTCAAAGCCAACAAATTGGAGTTAACGTGACAGGAAGTGGCTCAATAATTAGATTATTTATTTATTCCTTACACATATTCCCCCAGTTACTGGCCTCAGGAGATCTGGTGCATGGCTCGGGTTTTGCAAGCTGCCATTACTTTGCTGTATTCGGCGAACAAAGGAGACACTGTCTATCAGTCAATTAAACGCACTCCTTTAGCACTGGCTGTGAAGTCTTCAATGGTTCGAGCATTGGGACAAGACATCTGATAATGTCTCTCTCTCTGTACTGTACATCACACTCTCGATTGTAGTCCCACTTGGGCAAAGGAGGAGAGAGTCATGCATTAAAATATCACTTGTTGATTTGCTGTTAATGAAGAGCCATTGAAATGTTTGTCTAGTTCACTGGAGAAACTATTTATTAAAGGCGGCCTGCTCGCCTATTAGGGGCTGTGTACGGGCGATGCTTAACGAGGATTTGCAGGCTATCATTTAGCCCGTTTTGAAGCGAAGCAGAGATGCTCTCCGGCACGGCCTAAGAAATTTAAGATGAGTTTTAATTCCTTTGCTGGGTTTTCCTTCACCGTTCTTTTCAGCAAACTTTTCAATCTCTGGAATATACCTAATGGGACCAACTACGAGAAAGGCTCAGTGGAAACGAAACATTCATTGAAAGCACGTCCGGGTTATTTTTTTTCCCCCAATTATCAGTTTGGGGAAATTCGGATGTTAAACTACGTGGGCTCATTAAGAAGCAGATCAGTCAATAAATAGATCCGCTGATGAATAACAGTAAAAGGGAAAGCTGGGGGCTGGAGGGAAGGTGAATAAGTGGCTTCCGCACCATGTCAGGGGGGTGAATTGTCGTACGGTTGAAGGGAAGCCGAGTGGTATATGTTGGTTGCTGTGTACCCGAACAGGCGCCGGAATGTGGCGACGAGGAGATTTTCACAGTAACTTCATTGCAGTGTTAATGTAAGCCTACTTAGAACATAGAACATTGAGTGCAGGAGGAGGCCATTCGGCCCATCGAGTCTGCACCGACACCCACTCAAGCCCACTCCTCCACCCCATCCTTGCAACCCAACAACCCCATCGAACCGCTTTTGGTCACTAAGGGCAATTTATCATGGCCTATCCACCTAACCTGCACATCTTTGGACTGTGGGAGGAAACCCACACGGACACGGGGAGAACGTGCAGACTCCGCACAGACAGTGACCTTAGCCGGGAATCGAACCTGGGACCCTGGCGCCGTGAAGTCACAGTGCTAGCCACTTGTGCTGCCTGTAACTTGTTACTTGTGACAGTAATAAAGATTATTATTATATACTGTGTATACCCGTAGGGCAAGTGGCGCTGTTCTGTGATCCTCTGTAGCGCAGAAATAGGCCATTTGGCCCAACTACTCTGTGCTGATGCTTATGCCCCCCCCACATGTGTCCTCTACATCTGCCTGACTTCAGACTTTCAGTCTATTCTCTCTGCAGTGCTCACTGACCTTTCAATGGGACAATGCTTTCTACCTCAACCACTCCACATTCTCGCCACTCTCTTGAGTAAAGAGGTTTCACTTTATTCCCTTCTTGCGTTAATTAGTGCTCACCGTACCTGACAATGGCGGAGGTCTGATGGGGCAGCGGGCGGTGTCTCTTCCTCTGAGCCAAGGACCTGACGGCCATGGAAGGTGCGTTTATAGGGCGGCCAAATCGATTATCAAACCTGCAGAATCCTCCCATCGCACACCGATGCCAGGCGGTAAGTGTGGGAGAGATTCCTGGTCAACATGTGCTGGGAAGAATGTTGGACCCTTGGCATCTCTATCCATTGCTTCAGACTGCAACATGGCATCTAGCCACAGTGACGCCACTCCCTGGGTTGTGTGTTCTCCCATAAGTAGGGAAAATTCTCTGTTTGCTCTGCCGATACTCTGTCCAACCTATTCATAGTTTTGAACATCTCCTGTCAGATCACCCAGAATCATACCACAAGAAATAGAGGTGCATTTTGATCAGTGTTGGATCAGGTGGGCAAAGCTGTGTGAAACTCATTGGCTTCACAGATGCCTTTTCTCGTCTGATCAAAGTGGATGTGTGTTTCTGGTTGTGTGTGTGTGTCGGGGGGGGGGGGGGGGGGGGGGCTGTTTCTGGTTGTGCGTGTTTCTGGTTGTGTGTGTTTCTGGTTGTGTGTGGGGGGTGTTTCTGGTTGTGTGTGTGTCTGTGTGTGTTTCTGATTGTGTGTGGGGGGTGTTTCTGGTTGTGTGGGGGTGTGTGTTTCTGGTTCTGTGAGTGTGTGCTTCTGATTGTGTGGGGGGTGTTTTTTTGTTGTCTTTCTGAATTTGTGTGCATGTGTGTGTGTTTCTGGTTCTGTGAGTGTGTGTTTCTGGTTGTGTGTGTTTCTGGTTGTGTGTGGGTGGGTGTCTCTAGGTTTGTGGGGGTGTATGTTTCTGGTTCTGTGCGTCTGTGTGTTTCTGGCTCTGTGTGGGTGTATATTTCTGGTCCTGTGTGCTTGTTTGTGGTTCTGTGTGTGTGTGTCTGGTTGTGTGTGTGTGTGTGTCTGGTTGTGTCTGTGTGTCTGGTTGTATGTGTCTGTGTGTGTGTTTCTGTTCTGTGTGTGTGTGTGTGTGGTTCTGTGTGTGTGTGTCTGGTTGTGTCTGTGTGTCTGGTTGTATGTGTCTGTGTGTGTGTTTCTGGTTCTGTGTGTGTGTGTGTGTGTGTGGTTCTCTGTGTGTTTCTGGTTATGTGTGTGTGTGTCTGGTTCTGTGTGTGTGTGTGTCTGGTTGTGTGTGTGTGTCTGGTTGTGTCTGTGTGTCTGGTTGTATGTGTCTGTGTGTGTGTTTCTGGTTCTGTGTGTCTCTGGTTCTGTGTGTGTGTGTGTGTGTGTGTGGTTCTGTGTGTGTCTGGTTCTGTGTGTGTGTGTGTGTTTCTGGTTCTGTGTGTGTGTGTGTGTGGTTCTGTGTGTGTGTTTCTGGTTCTGTGTCTGTGTGTGTGTTTCTAGTTCTGTGTGTGTGTGTGTGTTTCTGGTTCTGTGTGTGTGTGTGTGGTTCTGTGTGTGTGTTTCTGGTTCTGTGTGTGTGTTTCTGGTTCGGTGTGTGGACATGTTTTTGAATGTTTGGGTATGTTTCTGAATGTGTGAGTGGCTGTGTTTCTGAAAATGGGGGCGTGTTTCTGAATGCGGGTGTGTGTTTCTGAATGTGGGGGTGTGTTTCTGAATGTGGGGGCGTGTTTCTGAATGTGGGGGTGTGTTTCTGAATGTGGGGGGTGTTTCTGAATGTGGGGGTGTGTTTCTGAATGTGGGGGCGTGTTTCTGAATGTGGGGGCGTGTTTCTGAATGTGGGTGTGTGTTTCTGAATGTGTGTGCGTGTTTATGAATGTGGGTGTGTGTTTCTGAATGTGGGGGTGTGTTTCTGAATGTGGGGGCGTGTTTCTGAATGTGGGGGTGTGTTTCTGAATGTGGGGGTGTGTTTCTGAATGTGGGATGTGTTTCTGAATGTGTGCGTGGCTGTGTGTTTCTCTGAATGTGCGCGTGGCTGTGTTTCTGAATGTGAGTGTGTGTGTTTCTGGTTGTGTTTGTTTCTGGTTGTGTGTGTTTCTGGTTGTGTGTGTTTCTGGTTGTGTGTGTTTCTGGTGGTGTGTGTTTCTGGTTGTGTGTTTTTCTGGTTGTATGTGTTTCTGGTGGTGTGTGTTTCTGGTGGTGTGTGTTTCTGGTTGTGTGTTTTTCTGGTTGTATGTGTTTCTGGTTGTGTGTGTTTCTGGTGGTGTGTGTTTCTGGTGGTGTGTGTTTCTGGTTGTGTGTGAGTGTGTTTCTGGTTGTGTGTGTTTCTGGTTGTGTGTGAGTGTGTTTCTGGTTGTGTGCACGTGTGTGTTTTTTGCGTGTCTTTTTTTCTGCTGTGTGTATGGCTGTGTGAAGGGATTGAAGGAACATAATTTTACGCAGATATGGCAGACAGAGAAATCTCTGGCTTTCATTCTAAAAGAAACATTCTTTGGTGCAAAAACAACATTGGCAAATAAAGCCTTGAAATGACACTAATTATCGGCAATAAACTGTATCTTAATGAAGCACTGCTGTGATGTGATGAACTGTGAGGGAAGTTAAGTTTCAATTAACTTTTTACAGTTTTTTAATTCTGTACCTTAAACACCTGCCACTTTCTCTTTAACGCGAATAAGCGATTGTGAAAATACCAGACAATGCTCCTCTTTATCCTGAGCTGTGGATGCACACAACTTCAAAATATATTATTTACATCGTATTCTCCAAAATGATGCAGGACATTCAGTCTCTGCTGCTGTTTATATTTCACACCAGCCTCTTCCTATCCCTCTTCATCTCTGTTCATCAACATTTCCGTCTATTCCTTTCTCCTTCACCCGTTTATCTAGTTTCATTGACAAATAGCATCTGTTAATTTTCTGTTCCACGTTATCGCCATTTTTTTAACTTGTTAAATTTTCTTCAACTAATTTAATGCCTGGAATGTAGCTTGCTTCAATATCAGAGAATCGTTCAGCGTAGAAAGAAGCCATTAGTCCCATCGGACTCGGTCTATCTCTCCGTCCGCAATCCCACAAACCCTGCTCTTTTCTCGCTATTGGAGTGCAGCTCCAACAACACTCGAGAAGCTCGACACCATCCAGGACAAAGCAGCCCCGCTTGATTGCTCCCCCTTCCATAAACATTCAAACCCTCCATCACTGACGCACGGTGGCAACCGTGTGTACCATCTACAAGATGCACTGCAACGCACCAAGGCTCCTTAGGCAGCACCTACCAAACCCACGACCTCTACCATCTAGAAGGTCAAGAGCAGCAGATACCTGGGAACCCCACCACCTGGAGGTTCCCCTCCGAGCCCCTCACCATCCATTTTTTTTAAAATTTAGAGTACCCAATAATTTTTTTTCCCAATTAAGGGGCAATATAGCGTGGCCAATCCACCTCGCCTGCACATCTTTGGGTTGTGGGGGTGAGACCCACGCAGACACGGGGAGAATGTGAAAACTCCACATGGACAGTGACCCAGAGCTGGGATCGAACCTGGGACCTCGGCGCCGTGAGGCAGCAATGCTAACCACTGCGCCGCCATGCTGCCCTCTCACCATCCTTAGTGGAAATATACCAGCCGCTCCTTCACTGTCGCTGGGTTAAAATCCTGGACTCCCTCCCCAACAGCACAGTGGGTTTACCTACACCCCAAGAACTGCACCGGTTCAAGAAGTAACTCCCACCACCTTCTGAAGGGAATTAGAGATGGGCAATAAATGCTGGCCTAACCAGTGATGCGCACATCCCGGAAATAAATAAATAAAAGAAGCTGATTTTGGGAGCTTGCTGTGCACACATGAACGGCTGTGTCCCCTGCATGACAACGAGTGACTGCCCTTCAGAAAGACCTTTAATGGCCTTGGAAGTGCATTGTTCACCCCGAATTGTGAAAGGTGCTATAGAAACATAACTCTTCCATCAACCTGCATGTTTGTCCAGTTCCCTTTTGAAAGATCCCCTTGAATCTGCTTCCTTTCAGGAGGACATTCCTGATCACAATTCATATTGTTCTGGTGTTTGTTATGAACTAAATGTCAAGTTAGCTCAATTAGTAGCCACGTCTCTGGAGGATTTGATGTAGACTGACACTGCAGTGCAGTCCTGGCCGAGTTCTGTATTGTTGCAAAGGACAATTTTATCGGTGAAGTATCATGCCAGCTATGTAGCTACTGATCACAGATGGATCTTCAATTCCACTGCGTTATTCCAGGAAGAGAAAGATTTCCAATCTGTTTCTAATTCAACTAACGCAGCTCAAATTAACAAATTAGCCAGGTCAGTCACCTCACTGTTGGTTAGTGGGGCCTCATTTGCACGATGTGGAACATCCATACAACACAAATGATTCTCTGTTCCATCCCTCCTGACCAACCTCGCATTCCATTTAAACAATGCCTTAGGTTTCAAATTCTCATCCTTGTTTTCAACCCCCTCCAAGTTCTCCAGCTCCACAAACCTCCTATACTCGTGATCCACCTCTAACACTGGTCCCTTGACCATCCCCCATGGTTCCTTGACCATCCCCCATGGCCCCTTGACCAACCCCCATGGCCCCTTGACCATCCCCCATGGCCCCTTGACCATCCCCCATGGCCCCTTGACCATCCCCCATGGTTCCTTGACCATCCCCCATGGTCCCTTGACCACCCCCATGGTCCCTTGACCATCCCCCATGGTCCCTTGACCATCCCCCATGGCCCCTTAACCACCCCCCATGGCCCCTTGACCATCCCCCATGGTTCCTTGACCATCCCCCATGGTTCCTTGACCACCCCCCATGGCCCCTTGACCATCCCCCATGGTTCCTTGACCATCCCCCATGGTTCCTTGACCATCCCCCATGGTTCCTTGACCATCCCCCATGGCCCCTTGACCATCCCCCATGGCCCCTTGGCCATCCCCCATGGCCCCTTGACCATCCCCCATGGCCCCTTGACCATCCCCCATTTTAATAATTGCTCAACCTTCAGCTACCTGGGCCCAAAGCTCCGGAACTCCCTCCCTGGATCGCTCCATCTCTCCCCCTCTCTATCTCTCCCCCTCTCCATCGCTCCGTCCCTCTATCACTCCGCCCCTCTCTCTCCGCCCACCATCGCTCAGCCTCTCCATCACTCCGCCCTCTATCTCTCCGCCCACCATCGCTCCGTCCCTCCATCACTCCGCCCCTCCATCGCTCCGTCCCTCCATCACTCCGCCCCTCCATCACTCCGCCCCTCCATCTCTCGCTCTGCCCCTCCATCTCTCTCTCTGCCCCTCCATCTCTCTCTCTGCCCCTCCATCTCTCTCTCTCTGCCCCTCCATCGCTCTGCCCCTCCATCGCTCTGCCCCTCCGTCGCTCCGCCCCTCCATCGCTCCGCCCCCCCATCGCTCCGCCCCTCCATCGCTCCGTCCCTCCATCACTCCGCCCCTCCATCACTCCGCCCCTCCATCTCTCGCTCTGCCCCTCCATCTCTCTCTCTGCCCCTCCATCTCTCTCTCTGCCCCTCCATCTCTCTCTCTGCCCCTCCATCTCTCTCTCTCTGCCCCTCCATCGCTCTGCCCCTCCATCGCTCCGCCCCTCCAGCGTTCTGCCCCTCCATCGCTCTGCCCCTCCATTGCTCCGCCCCCCATCGTTCGACCACTCCATCGCTGCACCCCTCCATCGCTCCGCCCCTCTATCGCTCCGCCCCTCTATCTCTCCGCCTGTAAGACACTCTTAAAAATCCACCTCTTTGACTAAGCTATTGAACATCTGACCTAATACCTCCTTGATGAGGCTTGCAGTCAAACATTGTCTGTGGGTCAGCTGTGTAAATGATGAGATATGGGGACAGGTTGGGCTGAGTTTGAGAAGGTGACACTGCTGGACAGACACATCCATTTACAGACAATCTGATGTCTGGTCATTTGGAGAGTTGAGTGCATTGATTTTCAATTTATTGTTACCTTTCATTCCCAGCCCTGACTGCAGAGCTGAAACTCAAACCTGCAATCACTCAGCCCCGGTATGAATTATTAACGGCTAGAATTACTAATTGAAAGGCGCTGGATTCAGTACCTTCATATAATTGATTTTAAACGTGGCAACTAGTGAGGTTGAATGGGTAAGTGTCCACGTATGTACCTTCCTAACAGTGACCCGCTCTGCCCCAGCCTCATGCTGAAATCCTCACTCACGCCCTTGTTACTTCCAGACTCGACTATTAATCCCTGTCCGCTCTCCCGCATTCAAACCTCCGTAAACTCAAGGTCATCCAAATCCCGAGTGCTCTTGTCGAAGCTTGCCCATTCTCCCATCACCCCTTTGCTCGCTGACCAGCGTTGGCACCAAGTTAAGCAACCTATCAATTTCAGTATGTTAATTCACATCCCTCCATAGCCTCGCCCCCTCCCTATCCGCTGTCATCGCCCCCACAGCCCCCTGAGATCTTAGTACTCCTCTAATTCTGGCCTCTCGAGCCTCCACGATTTTAACTGCTCCTTCATTGGTGGATGTGTTGTCAGTTGCCTGGGCCCCCAAACTCTGATTACCTCCCCCCCCCCCCCCCCCCTTAATCAAACCATATTTTTGTTCCCAGGTCGGTTACGCACAGACGGGGGAATTCCAATATCCCCGCTAACCCACCGTTAAAAATAGTCAACCACATTGCTGTAAGTCTGGGTCACATGTGGGCCAGACCGGGTAAAGACAGCAGATTTCCCACCCCTGAAGGATCAGATGGACTTTAATGACCTCCGATGATATTAATACTCTTTATCGTCGCAAGTCTTCTTACGTTAACACTGCAATGACGTTACTGTGAAAATCCCCTCGGCGCCACATTCCGGCGCCTGTTCGGGTACACAGAGGGAGAATTCAGAATGTCCAAATTATCTAACAGCACGTCTTTCGGAACTTGTGGGAGGAAACCGGAGCAGCCGGAGGAAACCCACGCAGACATGGAGAGAACATGCAGACTCCGCACAGACAGTGACCCAAGCCGGGAATCGAACCCGGGACCCTGGCGCTGTCAAGCCATAGTGCTAACCACTATGCTACCGTGCTATAGCTGTCAAATCAAGCAAATGGCAGGAACCCCACCATGATAATGGATGGTTGTGTAATATGTCCTGCAGAATTAATCTAAAAAGGAAAGCCCCTGGTCTAGACTAATACCAACATAGTTAAATAGCAAGTAATTATTTTTTCACACTGCAGGCATTTATTCAAATATTTAAAGGGCAGTTATTTTAAATGCCTTTGCTGGCCTCGTTGATAGGTACGTTTTAACAGTTCTAATGAGATTGACATAAATGTGTTTATGTTCTTTTTACACACATTTATGTCTACTTTTAACACTTCTAAAGAACATCCGACCTAGCCCGAAAGGCACACACACACGCAGTCACACACACACATAGACACAAACACACACACACACAGAGACACGCAGACACAAATCCAGAGACTGTACCTTACCTGTCCAAAGGGGTACTCTGGCTGTCCAAATGAACCCAGTAAGTTTAGGTCTCCTCCTACCTGGTCTAATCTGCACACTCCGGGTTTCACAATCCTGGCCTGTCAAAGTCTGACTGCAGGGCAGACAGCTGCTGATTTACAGCTACCTCTGTAACCTGCGCAGGTGTGAAATGTGCCACTCCCCCTCCCAACCCCATCTAAAAGGAAAGTGCTGGGTTTGGGGGGGGCAGGGGGGGACTTCGATTTTTGGCCACTTGCGCCATTTAAGCCACGATGGAGCGGAGATCCAGAGTATGGAACATCTGTGTTCCCAGTGTCTGTGACTTTGGATCAAATCTTACTTTTTAGCACATCTGTGAAGCATAGTGGAACTTTTTATTATGTGAAAACCATTGTAAAAATACAAATTGTGTGTGTGCCTGATTGTATGTTTGAGTCTTTGTGTGTGTCTGTGTGCATCTGTGTGTGCATGTCTTTTCATGTTTGTGTCTCTGTGTCTGCGTGTCTGTTTGTGTGTGTGACTGCACGTGTGTCAGCGTGTCTGGTTGTGTGTGTGTCTGCGTGTCTTGTCTGCGTGTCTGTGTCTGCAAGTGTGTCTGCATATGTGTGTGCGCATATGTGTCTCTATGTGTGTGTCTGTCTGTATGTGTCTGACTGTGTGTGTGTGTCTGCATGCTTGCATGTGTGACTGCATATGTATGTCTGCCTGTCTGTGCGTCTGCCTATCTGTGTGTGCGTGTCTGTGTGTGTGTGAGACTGCATGTGTGTGTGTCTATGTGTGTGTATGTCTACGTATGTGCATGTGTCTGCATGCATGTGTATGTGTCTGTGTATACGTGTGTGTGTGGCTATCTGCGTGAGTGTAAAATTGCACGTGTGTGTGTCTCGGGGTGTCTGCATGCGTGTGTGTGTCTGTCTGCGTGTGTAGGTGAAATCAGGAACATCATACACCATTGTTTTGAACAGGATTTGTTCTGTAAATTCAATTACAACACAAAAGACATTTGATTTGTCCATGACACACACGATTATAAAATAGGATGGGAGCAGGGTACAAGTGCAATGACTGGAAGGAGACATTAGGAACTGGATTAGAATAGGAGAGTGGTCCACGAGCGAGGTACAAATTGGCAGCTAACAAGGTTTCATTAGAAAAGCCTTGATATCCCAGTCACTGATCAGGCTGTCAATTTCAGACAGTGGAAAATCGAAGCCAGCCGGCAATCTCTTTATAATCTGCACTGACAGCAAACAAACCCAGGGTCGGTTAGTCGGTGTATTCCTGCAATTAAATGCTCGCAGGTGGAAGTGATTCCAAAGAGGCAATGATGGCGTTGATGGAGCAGCGTGTGGCAGCTCACACTTCAGATTGGCTGAAAGGACGTTCCCCGGAGGAGGGGGAAATTCATTTTTTTCCCTCCCAGTGCAGGATTAGCGACGGGAATTCCTAACATAGTTCCGTACGAAGTTGAAGAAATGTGAGCAGAAGTCAGCCACCCCGTCCTGGGATGACCAATCAGCTTCGTCGGCCTCACTTTCCTGTCTGATGCCTCTAATTTCCCAGCTCGGGTATCAGAAAACAGAACCGTCCAATTAAGAACGGCAAACTATCTTTTCTTAACGGAGAAACATTTCCATCTCTACACCACCTTTGGTGACTTCCCCAAGTGCAAAGACGGTGAAGTCCTTTTTGATGTATCGTCACTGTTTGTAAAACAGGAAATACAAAGAACAAAGAAAAGTACAGCACAGGAACAGGCCCTTCGACCCTCCAAGCCCGTGCCGACCATGCTGCCCGTCTAAACTAAAATCTTCTACACTTCCGGGGTCCGTATCCCTCTATTCCCATCCTATTCATGTATTTGTCAAGATGCCCCTTAAATGTCACTATCGTCCCTGCTTCCACCACCTCCTCCGGCAGCGAGTTCCAGGCCCTCTGTGTAAAAAACTTGCCTCGTACATCTCCTCTAAACCTTGCCCCTCGCACCTTAAACCTATGCCCCCTAGTAATTGACCCCTCTACCCTGGGAAAAAGCCTCTGACTATCCACTCTGTTTATGCCCCTCAGAGTTTTGTGGACCTCTAACAGGTCGCCCCTCAACCTCCGTCGTTCCAGTGAGAACAAACCGAGTTTATTCAACCGCTCCTCATAGCTAATGCCCTCCATACCAGGCAACGTCCTGGTAAATCTCTTCTGCACCCTCTCTAAAGCCTCCACTTCCTTCTGGTAGTGTGACGACCAGAATTGAACGCTATACTCCAAATGTGGCCGAACTAAGGTTCGGGATTGAGCACAGCTTGATTCCACAAACAGCATGGTGGAGATGGTCAGGTCATCTGTTTTTCCTTTTGCCATTATTGGGATGTGGGCGTCACTGGCTAGGCCAGCATTTGGTGGCCATTCCTAATTGTCCCTTCAGAAGGTGGTGGAGAGTTGCCTTCTTCAACTGCTGCAGTCCCTGAGTCCCTAGGGCAACACAGTAGCACAGTGGTTAGCACAATTGCTTCACAGCTCCAGGGTCCCAGGTTCGATTCCCGGCTTGGGTCACTGTCTGTGCGGAGTCTCCACGTTCTCCTCGTCTCTGCGTCGGGCCCTCCGGGTGCTCCAGTTTCCTCCCTCAGTCCAAAGATGTGCAGGTTAGGTGGATTGGCCATGATAAATTGCCCTTAGTGTTGGGTGGGGCTACTGGGTTACGGGGATAGGGTGGAGGTGTTGACCTTGGGTAGGGTGCTCTTTCCAAGAGCCGGTGCAGACTCAATGGGCCGAATGGCCTCCTTCTGCACTGTAAGTTCTATGATTCTATGAGATGTAGGTAACCCACTGTGCTGTTAGGGAGGGAGTTCCAGGATGTTGCCCCAGCGACAGTGAAGGAACGGCCGATATATTTCCAAGTCAGGGTGGTGAGTGGCTTGGAGGGGAACCTCCAGGCGGTGGGGTTCCCAGGTATCTGCTGCTCTTGTCCTTCTAGGTGGCAGTGGTCGTGGGTTTGGAAGGTGCTGTCTGAGGAACCTTAGTGAGTTCCTGCAGTGCATCTTGTAGATGGTACACACGGCTGCCACTATGCGTAGATGGTGGAGAAGTGGATGTTGAAGGTGGTGGATAGGGGAGGTGCTAATCAAGCGGGGCTGCTTTGTCCTGGATGGTGTGAGCTTCTTGAGTGTTGTTGGAGCTGCACTCATCCAGGCAAGTGGAGAGTATTCCATCACATTCCTGAGTTGTGCCTAGTAGATGGTGGACAGGCTCTGGGGAGTCAGGAGGTGAGTTACTCACCGCAGGATTCCCAACCTCTGACCTGATATTGTAGCCGCAGTATTTATATGGTTGAGTATTAGTGGCGATTGCTGAGGGATAATATTGGACCAGAAGCTGCCCGCCTGTCTTCATGACGACAGAGACAGGATCTTTCACAACCAATTTAGTGAAGCCAGCAGGACTCTTTTATCTTTGCATCGGAAAAAGACGGTGCAGCACATCCGTGGTATTTACCAAAAGAAAAACAAGTCTGAGCAAAATCTTTGAGTATTGCATCCACTCCCGGGAACCACAAAGGCTGCCAGGGCCTTGGAGAGGGTGCTGGGTAGGTTAACCAGAATGGTACAGGGGGTGAGGGGCTTCAGTTACCCGGGGAGACTGGAAAAGCTGGGATTGTTCTCCTCAACGCACAGGAGGGGAAGGGGAGATTTCACAGAGGTGTTCCATAACCATGCCACAGAATCCCTATAGTGCAGAAATAGGCCATTCCCGCTGGTGATCGAGTGGCACGCGCTAGTGTCCGAGTGGCACGCGCTAGTGTCCGAGTGGCACGCGCTAGTGTCCGAGTGGCACGCGCTAATGTCCGAGTGGCACGCGCTAGTGTCCGAGTGGCACGCGCTGGTGATCGAGTGGCACGCGCTAGTGTCCGAGTGGCACGCGCTAATGTCCGAGTGGCACGCGCTAGTGTCCGAGTGGCACGCGCTAGTGTCCGAGTGGCACGCGCTAGTGTCCGAGTGGCACGCGCTAGTGTCCGAGTGGCACGTGCTAGTGTCCGAGTGGCACGCGCTAGTGTCCGAGTGGCACGCGCTAGTGTCCGAGTGGCACGCGCTAATGTCCGAGTGGCACGCGCTAATGTCCGAGTGGCACGCGCTAGTGTCCGAGTGACATGCGCTGGTGATCGAGTGGCACGCGCTGGCAATCGAGTGGCATGCGCTGCCGATCGGGTGGCACGCGCTGGTGATCAGGTGGCACGTGCTGGCGATCGGGTGGCACGTGCTGGCGATCAGGTGGCACACGCTGGTGATCGAGTGGCACGCGCTGGTGTCCTAGTGGCACCCGCTGGTGATCATGTGGCACCCGCTGGCGATCGAGTGGCACACGCTGGCGATCGAGTGGCACGCGCTGGTGATCGAGTGGCACGCGCTGGCGATCGAGTGGCACGCGCTGGCGATCGAATGGCACGCGCTGGCGATCGAGTGGCACACGCTGGTGATCAGGTGGCATGCGCTGGTGATCAGGTGGCACGTGCTGGTGATTCAGTGACACGTGCTGCCAATCGACTGGCACGCGCTGGTGATCGAGTGGCACGCGCTGGTGATCGAGTGGCACGTGCTGGTGATCGAGTGGCACGCGCTGGTGATCGGGTGTCACACGTTGACCTCTATTCCCTCAATTCCGAACACATGTTTTGGACATTCTCCCTCCAACTCTCTCTCTCTGATCCGGGACTTCTGCCCCTTCAACCTGACCAGACGTCAGCTGATATTCTGCTTGGCTGCAGGGTGCTTTATTTCCTTTCTGCACTCACAGATAGAAAACAACTTAAATGTTGCAATAGTTTCAGTGAGTGTCTGAACTCGGAACATTTGCAGACTCCCATGCTTCCTGAGTTGGCGGAGATATGCTCCGGAGAAATGAATCTTGAGCTGCATTATTACCAGCAGAAACGTCTCCCCAACATTGAGGCAATAAAATTAAGAAATGGATGTGTTTCTGTGGCTTGCAACGGAGTGCATTTCCCAGATTCGCGCAGGGGTTTGATGCACAATAACATGAATGGGGCGTTTGTAACACGGGCCCGTGTTACAACTATGAATTTGTCTAATTTTGCCTGCGTTGGTGTAGTCATTATTTCTTTTTCTTTTGCAGTATTAACAATAAAAATGGCCCAGGTAGCAGGACAGCTCCACTGTACCTGTGTACGTCTGGTTATCACTGCCCCAACAATCAAAATCGGGCTTCAATTGCGATGTTGCCCTCATCGTGATGACTTGGAACTCACCAGTCCCCCCCCCAGATCTTTCGAGCTGTTTTTTGGCAGGGTTGCTGAGGAGGAATGGGAAGAACGGGCATCTCAATTTTAAAGTATGTTTCCTTATTTTTGAAGTCCTTCCGTGGCCCAACCTCCTCCCTGAATCTAACTCCGCCCGGCCCGCAAACTCTCCGAGATCTCTGCGATCCACTAATTCTGGCCGTCATTGGCGACCGGCTGATTGGACCCGGCCTCCCTGGGCCCCAATCCCAGGGATTTCCTCTCTGCCTCCATACACCACTTAGGGCAGCGCGGTAGCACAGTGGTTAGCGTAAATGCTTCACAGCTCCAGGGTCCCAGGTTCGATTCCCGGCTGGGTCACTGTCTGTGCGGAGTTTGCACGTCCTCCCCGTGTGTGCGTGGGTTTCCTCCGGGTGCTCCGGTTTCCTCCCATCCTCCCACAGTCCAAAGACGTGCGGGTTAGGTGGATTGGCCGTGCTAAATTGCCCGTAGTGTCCTAAAAAGTAGGGGGGGGGGTTGTTGGGTTACGGGTATAGGGTGGATACGTGGGTTGAGTAGGCTGATCATTGCTCGGCACAATATCAAGGGCCGAAGGGCCTGTTCTGTGCTGTACTGTTCTATGTTCTATATCTCTTCTGTCCTTTGAGAAGCCACTCGAACCCTCTCAGCTTTTGACCAACCTGCCCTAATATCTCCTTCTGCGGTTGAACATCAAAGTTCTGTCCATTTCCTGAGGTGGTTTTTTTGGGGGATTTTTATTGTTCTGTTCAGGGCACTATAGAAAAAGAAAGACTTGTATTTATATAGTGTCTTTCACAGTCAGGACTGCAGGACGTGCTTTACTACCAGAGGGCATTGCCGAGTCAACCACATTGGGCAGCACGGTAGCATTGTGGATAGCACAATTGCTTCACAGCTCCAGGGTCCCAGGTTTGATTCTGGCTGGGTCACTGTCTGTGCGGAGTCTGCACATCCTCCCCGTGTGTGCGTGGGTTTCCTCCGGGTGCTCCGGTTTCCTCCCACAGCCCAAAGATGTGCAGGTTAGGTGGATTGGACATGATAAATTGCCCTTAGTGTCCAAAATTGCCCTTTGTGTTGGGTGGGGTTACTGGGTTATGGGGATAGGGTGGAGGTGTTGACCTTGGGTAGGGTGCTCTTTCCAAGAGCCGGTGCAGACTCGATGGGCCGAATGGCCTCCTTCTGCATTGTAAGTTCTATGACATTGCTGTAAGTCTGGGTCACATGTAGGCCAGACCGGGTAAAGACAGCAGATTTCCCACACCTGAAGGACCAGATGGACTTTAATGACCTCCGATGATAATAATAATCTTTATTGTCACAAGTAGGCTTACATTAACACTGCAATGAAGTTACTGTGAAAAGCCCCTAGTCGCCACACTCCGGCGCCTGTTCGGGTACTGAGAGGGAAAATTCAGAATGTCCAATTCACCTAACAGCACGTCTTTCGGGACTTGTAGGGGGGAAACCGGAGCACCCGGAGGAAACCCACGCAGACACGGGGGGACCGTGCAGATTCCACACAGGCCCAAGCCGGGAATCGAACCCGGGGCCCTGGAGCTGTGAAGCAACAGTGCTACCCACTGTGCTACAATGCTGCCCTTAGTTCCGTGGCCACCATGACCGAGACGGGTTTCCAATTCCAGATTTATTGTTAATTGAATTTCAATTCCATCAGTTGCCACGGTGAGATTTGACCTCGCGTCGCCCAAAGCATTAGCCTGGGCCTCCGGATTACTAGCCCAGTGACCGTGCCACCCCCCCAAGTAGAGAATCATTTCTGCTCCTGGACACGTATCCGCTCCAATACGATGGCTGCGAGGATGTTTTTCGGGTCGGTAATTCTATTGTCTTTAGCCCAGTTTAATAGTGAAGTTCAAAGAATAACATTGGCGCTATTAGTTTAGCATTAATAAATGTGTGATTTTCATTATGCGTGTTTGAATAACATAATGACTTTATCTTGTGGTAGCAAAGCACAAACCTTTTTCAATTAAGCAATAATAAATGAGAATGATGCAAACATTGGGGAATAATGTACATCAGGATTAGTTTGGGTAGAAAGCAAAGCTCATTGCTTCAACTAATCCTGAAGTGCATTATTCACCAATAACGCATGTGTTTGAATTCATTATTATGACTGTGTAATACCCTCCAACGTATAGCATAATTTATGAAATTCAGCTGCACTATTATCCCTTTCACTAATGGACCTACTTGTCAATTTAATTAATTAAAAATTAAACAGCCTGTGCTTTCAGTATGGCTGGGCGAGGATGTAAACAGCAAAGTCAGAATCGCATTCAAAACAGGGGAGAGGTTGCAAACGTGAACAGGCGATTCATCTCACTCACTGGTGACGTTCTGCAGTGAGAATTGCTTCCCCGGGTGGGATAAGCCCAACTTGAGGTCCTTTACCAGAGGCAATGCCGATAAATGATCGGGTTCTGGGAAGTGTAGAGCGAGCAGAATCTTGGGGCGCACGTCCACAGATCGCTATAGGCAGCCGGGCAGGTAAAATAAGGTGGTTTAAGGTAAGGCCTGTGGGATGCTTCCCTTTATTAGCCCGAGGCCTGGAGGACGGGAGGCGCGGTAGCACAGTGGCTAGCACTGTTGCTTCACAGCTCCAGGGCCCCAGGTTCAATTCCCGGCCTGGGTCACTGTCTGTGCGCAGTCTGCACGTTCTCCCCGTGTCTGCGTGGGTTTCCTCCGGGTGCTCCGGTTTCCTCCCACAGTCCAAAGATGTGCAGGTTAGGTGGATTGGCGACTCTAAGTTGCCCCTTAGTGTCCAAAAAGATTAGGTGGGGTTACTGGGATAGGGTGGAGGTGTGGGTTTAAGTAATAATACTAATAATCTTTATTATTGTCACAAGTAGGCTCACATTAACACTGCAATGAAGTTACTGTGAAAAGCCCCTAGTCGCCACACTTCGGCGCCTGTTCGGGTACACGGAGGGAGATTTCAGAATGTCCAAATTACCTAACAGCACATCTTTCGGGACTAGTGGGAGGAAACCGGAGCACCCGGAGGAAACCCACGCAGACACGGGGAGAACGTGTAGACTACGCACAGACAGTGACCCAAGCCGGGAATCGAACCTGGGACCCTGGCGCTGTGAGACAGCGGTGCTAACCACTGTGCAAAGTAGGGTGCTCTTTCCGAGGGCCGGTGCAGACTCAATGGGCTGAATGGCCTCCTTCTGACCTGTGGATTCTATAAGAGCAGGGAAGTTGTGGTGGAATTGTGTAAAACACTGGTTGGATGGCAACTAGAGAACTGCCTCCTCTTTCTGCCCTCCACTTTACAGGAAGGGTGTGATCACAGTGGAGAGGGTACCGAGGAGATTTATGGAGGAGGTTGTCAGGCTAGAGAACGCTAGTGAGGAGGAAAGATTGAGGAAGTTTATTTAAAAACTTGACGGGTCCTGAGAGAATGGATAGGACAGACCAATTCCCCTCCCCCGCAGCAGCAGAAAGATCAATAGAAAGGATGAGCGGATCGGCCAGTATGGACACAATGGACGGAGTGGCCTCCTGGGCGGCAATTCTTTTCTATTGCAGTCTGCCTCTGGTGGCGGGGGTCTTTGAATATTTCTAAGGTGGGAAATAGGCAGATTCTTATTGGGCAAGGGAGTCAAAGGGATAGAATGATGTGGAATTCGAAACACAAGCCACGATTTTATTGAGGGTGCGGAGCAGGCTTGGGGGACAGGGGCCGAATGGCCTGTTTCTGCTCCTACTTCATATTCTCTCCTGGCCGCATTGGAGCAGGCAGGTCCGGAGACAACAAAGGCACGAATGAGGCTTTCAGTAGCAGAGGAGCTGCGGCAAGGTGGGAGTTGGACGGTGTTACTGAGACGTTGACAAGGCCGCCTTAGCGACAGCACGGTGGGAGCTGGGACAGTTGCCAGGGAGAGGGAGTCGGTGGTAGGACACGCGAGTCACGAAGGTGGATTTCCCGACGTGTTTCAAAGGAGGAGGAGGTGGACAAACCAGGGAGGCTTCGGGAGAATATTCCAGAGCCAAGAGCCTTCGCCCACTCATGTGGCAACCGGCAATGGCGATGAAACATTTATGATGTTGATATATTCATGATATCAGGTCACGTGAGGAGAGAGGTGAAGGCGATGTGGAAGGAAGTGAAGTTACGGCCTCGTGCAAATACCCGCTGCAAGTAACGAGTCATGGCTTTGAGGAACTCTGCACGCGAGCAGGATAGGGAGAATGGACAATCCCCTACAAATCTCCGCCTAAACCCCGACCTCACACAACGAAACAGCATGTGGTCGCTAAATTACTCGCTGAAAACATAAAACGCTAAAAAGAACATCCTCGCTGGATCCAGGATGAGCACGGTTCCTGGAACGGCTTTGGGGGGTTTTTGTCCGCTCTGAGTGCTGCGAACATTTTTAACGAATGACAAATGTGTTACGTCAGGAGAAACCTCTTCACCCTGAGGGTGGGGCGAATGTGGCGGTCGCTCCCGCCGGGAGGTGAATGGTCTCGATGCATTTAAGGGGAATCTGGATGGACACATGAAGGGATGGAAGGTTACGTTGATGGGCTGAGGCGAAGAGGGATGCAAGGATGCTCCTGTGGGACATAAACCCCAGCATCAAACAGTTGGGCCGAATGGCCTGTTTCCCTGACGAACACTGCGTGGCATTGTCACTGGACTGGTAAACCAGAAATCGAGGGGAATGCTCCGGGGACCCAGGTTCAAATCCCGCCACTGCAGGTGGTGAAATTTTAATTCAACAAACAAAATCTGGAATTAAAAGTCCAATAATGATGACCGTGAAACCATTGTCGTAAAAACCCATCTGGTTCACTGCCGTCCTTACCCGGTCTGGCCTACATGTGACTCCAGCTCCACAACAACGTGGTTGACTCTTAACTGCCCCCTCCAGGGCAATTAGGGATGGGCAATAAATGCTGGCACAGCCTGCGACGCCCTCCTCCCGTCACCGAATAAAGAAAAAACTGAACGTCGTGAACGTTCACATTTCTTCATGTATTGCAGTAGAGAGGTTGGGGTCCTAAGTATGTAAACTCTTGCAGTGTATTAGTGATATAACTGAACTAATCAGCAGTCCATTCAGCCCATTGGGTCCAGGGCTGCCCCTTGAAAGAGTTGTCCAATCAGACCCAGCCCAACCTTTTCATTCCTCCTGTGTTTGGTTTTTTTGAGTGTTCAATGTGGTTATATAGAACATAGAACAGTACAGCACAGTACAGGCCCTTCGGCCCACGATGTTGTGCCGACCACTTATCCTAATCCAAGATCAACCCAACCTTCACCCCTTCAATTTACTGCTGTCCATGTGCCTGTCCAAGAGTCGCTTAAATATTCCTAATGACTAACTCCACCACCTCTGCTGGCAGTGCATTCCACACACCCACCACTCTCTGTGTAAAGAGCCAACCTCTGACATCTCCCCTATACCTTCCTCCAATCACCTTAAAATGATGTCACCTTGTGACAGCCATTCCCACCCTGGGGAAAAGTCTCTGGCTATCCACTCTATCCATGCCTCTCATCACCTTGTACACCTCTATCAAATCACCTCTCTGCCTTCTTCGCTCCAGTGAGACTCTTGTCTTCATGTCCACAGCATGAAGCGGAAAGATATCGACCAAGAACCACTTGAGTTTCGATCGAGTCTTTAATGTAATAATGAGCCTGATCAGGAAATAGAGTCAGAGGGTGGGATTTTCCTCCTCCCCTCGGCGACGCGTCCTGCAGCGACGCCAGTGGCCGGCGGTGGGATCTTCTGGTTTCCCGTTGAACGCTCCTCTCGCTGCCGTAAAATCCGCGTTGGGATTGCGGCGTTGGCGGAACTGCAAGGTCCCGCCAGGGTGAATGGTCGGAAAATCCCACCCATAGACTTTAACGGCACAGAAAGAGGCCTCTTGGTCCATCCTGCCTGTACCAGCCATCCAGCATCTGTCCATTCTCAGACTAATGGAGCAAACTTTGTCTCCGTTTGCAGATTTGTCACTGGCCCACCTAAACGGATATTCGGACAGGAGCCCAAAAACATGGGGCGGGATTCACCGATCCCCCGCCGGGTCGGACAATCGCCGGGAGGTGGCGTGAACCCGACCCCGCCGGCTGCCGAATTCTCTATCGCCAGGGATTTGGCGGGGGCGGGAATCGAGTTGCTAGCAGAGGCCCACCCCCCCCCCCCCCCGGCGATTCTCCGGCCCGCGATGGGCCGTGTGGCCACCCGTTTTTTGCCGGTCCCGCCGGTGTAAATTAGCCGGCGTAGGTCCTTACCGGCGGGACCTACCGGCGCGGGCGACCTCCGGGGTCCTTAGGGGGCCGGGGGGGGGGGGGGGGGGGGGGGGGGGAGGGGGATCTGGCCCCGGGAAGTGCCCCCACGGTGGCCTGGCCCGGGATCGGGGGCCCACCGATCCGCGGTTGGGCCTGTGCCGTGGGGGCACTCCATTGTTCCGCGTCGGACGCTGTGGTCCTCCGCGATGGCCGACGTGGAGATGAACCCCAACCCCCCTGCGTTGGCGCTGGGATGACGCTAGCACACGCTGGCCCTCCCGCGCATGCGCCAACTCGCACCGGCCAGTGGAGGCCCTTCTGCGCCGGTGGGCGTGGCGCCAAGCCCCTTCCCCGCTGGCCGGCGGAGCACAAACCACTCCGGGGCCGGCCCAGCCCCTGAAGGCGCGGAGGATTCCACTCCTCGGCACCGGAACCCCTGCCCCGCCGGGTAGGGGAGAATCCCGCCCATGGTCAAGGGGATAGGTTTTAAAAAGGAGAGAGAGAGGGAGGGGGAGAGAGAGTGCGATGGAGAGGTGAGGGAGGGAGAGAGAGAGAGTGCGATGGAGAGGTGAGGGAGGGAGAGAGAGAGTGCGATGGAGAGGTGAGGGAGAGAGAGAGTGCGATGGAGAGGTGAGGGAGGGAGAGAGAGAGTGCGATGGAGAGGTGAGGGAGGGAGAGAGAGAGAGTGCGATGGAGAGGTGAGGGAGAGAGAGAGTGCGATGGAGAGGTGAGGGAGAGAGAGAGTGCGATGCAGAGGTGAGGGAGGGAGAGAGAGAGTGCGATGGAGCGGTGAGGGAGGGAGAGAGAGAGAGTGCGATGGAGAGGTGAGGGAGGCAGAGAGAGAGTGCGATGGAGAGGTGAGGGAGGGAGAGAGAGAGAGAGTGCGATGGAGAGGTGAGGGAGGGAGAGAGAGAGTGCGATGGAGAGGTGAGGGAGGGAGAGAGTGCGATGGAGAGGTGAGGGAGGGAGAGAGAGAGAGTGCGATGGAGAGGTGAGGGAGGGAGAGAGTGCGATGGAGAGGTGAGGGAGGGAGAGAGAGAGTGCGATGGAGAGGTGAGGGAGGGAGAGAGAGAGTGCGATGGAGAGGTGAGGGAGGGAGAAAGAGAGTGCGATGGAGAGGTGAGGGAGGGAGAGAGAGAGTGCGATGGAGAGGTTAGGGAGGGAGAGAGAGAGTGCGATGGAGAGGTGAGGGAGGGAGAGAGAGAGAGTGCGATGGAGAGGTGAGGGAGGGAGAGAGTGCGATGGAGAGGTGAGGGAGGGAGAGAGAGAGTGCGATGGAGAGGTGAGGAAGGGAGAGAGAGAGAGTGCGATGGAGAGGTGAGGGAGGGAGAGAGAGAGTGCGATGGAGAGGTGAGGGAGGGAGAGAGAGAGTGCGATGGAGAGGTGAGGGAGGGAGAGAGAGAGAGAGTGCGATGGAGAGGGTGAGGGAGGGAGAGAGAGAGTGCGATGGAGAGGTGAGGGAGGTAATTCCAGAGCTTGGGGTCAAGGCACAGTCGAGGCGGAAGGTACGGATTGTGTCAGTGATTAAAACCACACGAGAAGCCAGAACCGGAGGAGTGCCGAGATCCAGGGCCTCGTGAGACTGAAGGTAATTCCAGAGATAGGGAGGTCAGGATTTGGAAACCGAGATGAGAATTTGAAAACCAAAGTGTCCCTTGACCAGAAGCCAGTGTCGCTGCTTTTTATTTTTTATTTGTTCATGGGATGTGGGTGTCGCAGGCTGTGCCAGTATTTATTACCCATCCCTCGTTGCCGGGGGCAGTTAAGAGTTGACCACCCTGCTGCGGGTCCGGAGTCACGTGTAGGCCAGACCAGGTAAGGACGGCAGATTTCCCTTCCCTAAAGGGCATTACTGAGTGATCAGCGGGGTGAACGGGATTTGGACGGGCTCGGGTTTGTGAAGGGTGGAATGTGGGAGCAGCTAGCAGAGTGTTGGAATAGTCAAGCCGAGAGCTAACAAGGGCAAGGTCACTGCAGCAGAACAGCTGAGGCGGGGAGGGGGGGGGGGGGGTTGGCCGACGTTACAGAGGTGGGCGCACACCGCCACGGCGGTGAAACACTGCCCTTTGTCGGGATCTTTTCCTTTAAGTCCTTTTCAAAAATAAAGGAAAGTTTCCTCTGAAGAGTTTGGCTTTGAATCCGAAGAAAAAAAATGCTGCATCAGTTGCTCGCATTGGGGAAGGTGCTTATGCTGCGATAATTATCATCAAGGAATATTAATGTGTTCAGCATTTGCAACCTGAAAACTCATTATAGCCTGAGCAGCACACATCATCTGTGGACAGAGGACTTTGCCAGAATCTGTTCATCACAGGGGTCATCGCTTGTGTGGGTCCGAGCTCTGCTGTGTTTTTTTTTCAATCACGATTCCATGCACACAATGATCCAGGGGGTTTTATTCTGGAAAGTTCAGTGGCGTGCCAATATTTTCTCCCTGAACTTTTTATTGTGTTATTTTTTTTTTGCTTCAACTTATCGTTTTTCTCTTCGCGAAAATGCCCTTTGGAGGATTTGAGCAGTTGGTTGTGCTCGATGCAAGCAGAGATTGGGGTTAGAACAGTGCATTCACTGGTCCCATTCCCTCTCGGCTGGTAATTACTGCTTCATTAGTGCCTGGCACTGTTTCCTGTGGCTGAATTTAATCAAATGCTTCAGTATGGCATGGTAGTAATTGCAAAAATTTCACTTCAGGATTTTTAAAAGGACTTCTCTCTGTTGCACCTTTTATACCATCGGTGAATTTTACTGAATAATTTATCCCCGATTTCTTGAGTTCAAACTCTCTTTTTTTTTTATCTAGGGGATTAAAAATAGCCAGCCCCTGCTCAGAAACAGCAAACCCTCCTAATAAATGTGTGGCAGAAGGCTGGATTCTGGCCTCATTTCCTCTCAACAAATTGGCAAAAATATTTTGCAGTTTCAAAACTGGAAATTTTTACGGGGAAGGCTCTTGCTAAGTTCCTTAAACGACACCTTCCCTTCACAGAGCGCCCCGGAGATAGGAAAAGTGTCATATCTGAACAAACAAGAAAATATCATACATTGATAACTTTACCTTCTCTCGTGCTCTCTCTCTCTCTCCCGCTTATTCTAGCATTCTCTCTCTCTCTTCCTACCTCCCTCCCACTCTTTCTCTCTCTCTCTCTCACTTTCTCTCTTTCTCTCCCTTCCCATCTCCCCTCTCTCTCTCTTGCTTTCTCTCTCCCTCCGTCCCTCTCTCTCTCTCACCAACTCTTGCTTTCTCTGTCGCTCTTGCTTTCTCTCTCCCTCCCCTCTCTCCTTCTCACTTTCTCTCTCTCTCCCTCCCTACCGCCCCTCTCTCACTCACTCTTGCTTTCTCCTTCCCTCCCTCTCATTCTCTTCTCTCACACACACACACACACACTCTCTCACTGCCTCATATCCTGGAGTGCTTCAGTTCCAATGGAGGAAAGAGGAATGGACCGAGCGGAAGTTAGCTGAGTTCCCCTTGCACAGAGCGGGCATGGCATCGACGGGCCGAGTGGCCTCCTGTGCCATGTAACCATTGTGTGATATTATGAGGAGGTTTTTGATGCCCGAACCCAAACTCACTCTTCCTTCCCCCCCCCCCCCCCCCCCCCTTCCACCTCCACACTCAAAAACTTCAGCAGACTGGTAGAATCTGCATCTCTCCTGCTGGTCCCTGGATGATCTGTAGGATTTAGACTGCCAGTTGTTTGCCCGAGTCCCTCCTGCTGGAATTCATTCAAATTAAAGCAATGGGAGCTGAAATTCAAGTCCCCAAATGCCGAGTCCCTCTCCTTCATCAGCATTCCAGCAAAGAGAGTAATTAAAGCAAAAAATTAATTCTGTTCAAAGCAGAGGAGGCACAAAATAACTGATATTAGCAGCATGATGATGAATGCTTGGCATCAAGGGAGGTCTCCGGGGAGGACAGAAGATTTCACAGAGTTTTTTTTTGCATATCGCCGTTTTCTCATTATGAAACCCAGGGAAGATTGCTTTAGTGTATGCATGATATGTTAAAAGAGTAGGCTGGAAAAAAAAAAGCAGCCACTTGTTCACAAGATACATCTTAATTAGTGGGATCCTTAGCACGCAGGACTGCTGGAAAAAAAAACTCAGATGATAAATAGACTTTTTATGGGGGGGGGGGGGAGCGGCGTTAAATTCAGAGCAATGGGGAGGATTCTGGGAGACTTCCTGTTGTTTGTGTTGCATTATGGGCCTTTATTGCTCTTCTAATTGTAGCCAGTTTATTACCAGATGACACTAGGACATTGACATAAATAGAGTAATAAAACTGCAGATGCAGCTACAGGAAATATGTTGGCCGGTAATGGAATACTGCGAGCACATTCTGCCTCTCCTAACTGCTCCACACAAATAAAGCCGTGCCCATGTTATAGTTAATCATCGTGAGACTGCTCCATAAAGTGACTCCTCACTATGATTTGTGTAGGGGCTTGTGCGCGCCTGTCTTTCCTGTTCTTGTTGTGTGCTTCTGCCGAGGATTTGGCTCCTGATTTTATCCCAAAACGACAGTCACTTATTGCATTTAAGCAGCCCCCCCCCCCTCCTCCCAAACAGGTTAAACGGGATCACAGGCATGAATCTGAAACAGAATGTCTGACAATGATTAACACCGCGAGATACTAGGACCTGTGGCCTGATGCTCGGTCGAAGAGGGCAGCTTGATGGAGCATCTAAGACAAGTAGCGAGAGAGAGAGGAGTGGGGGAGGTATAAGGAGCAAATTCCAGAGCTTGGGACCCGGCGAGCTGAAGGCATGGCCGCCAATGGTAGACGGTTAAAATTGGGGCTGTGCGATTGAGGCCGGAGGGAGCACAGAGATCTTGGTGATGTAAGGAACGTTGGTTAGGCTACAGCTGCAGTACTGTGTGTGGTTCTGGTCACCTCACTAGAGGAAGGATGTGATTTCACCGGAGGGGGTGCAGAGGAGATTCACCAGGATGTTGCCTGGGCTGTTGAAGCATCTGAGCTAGAAGGAGAAGCCGGATAGGCGGGGATTGTTTTATTTAGAGCACAGAAGGCTGAAGGGGGGGGGGGGGGGGGGGGAATATGATTGAGGCGTACAAGATTGGGAGGGGTTTGGACAGGGTAAATAGGGAGCAACTGTTCACCTTGGTTGAGGGGTCGATCACAAGGGGACATAATAATAATAATCGCTTATTGTCACAAGTAGGCTTCAATGAAGTTACTGTGAAAAGCCCCTAGTCGCCACATTCCGGCGCCTGTTCGGGGAGGCTGGTATGGGAATTGAACGGGACATCGCTTTAGGGTGAGGGGGAGGAGATTCCAAGGGAATTTGAGAAAAACATTTTTTCACACAGAGGTGGTGGGAATCTGGAATGCACGGGGAATGGGAAGGGGGTGGAGGCAGGAAACCTCACCACCGTTAAAATGTGCTTGGATAAGTCGCACCAGTCGCACGCGGCCCCTCGTTCTTTCAATGGCCAGTCGGGGGCCGTTGAAAAAGGCACCGCGGCAATTCTCCGCGGTTGACCATCTGAGTTCCCGCCGGCGTGGTTCTAACATGGTTCTACCCGGTGGGAGCTCGGACTCGCGGCCACGGTGGCCATCCTGAATTTATAAAGACCAGGAAAGATCCTGTATGTCTTACGAACCACTTTCCCCAACCTGCCCTGCCACGTTCAATGATGTGTGTACATGTACCGCCAGCTCACACTGTCTTGGGACTCTCCGTTGTGGAGAAGCCGGCTCAATTTCTCTGGATGTCACTTAACTTTGGCTGGTGAAAGGAGCGATATGTACAGCGACTTACCTTTGCCAGGCCCAAAGGTGGATTTGTACATGAAGGGACCCGCTCATCTTTCCGTGCTCCAAGTGGAATGGAGATGCCAAATCCCGCAGGAATGCTCCAGAAGAGGACCCTGCTATAGTTACATGTCTCTGGAAGCCAGCCTATCCATGTGTACGCGTTGGGGTGACATTGAGGTACACCGAGCTAGGGGCTTTTCACAGTAACTTCCTAACACACGAGCTTCCTCGTACGATCGTAGGAGCAGGAGGAGGCCTAAAAGCCTGCTCCATCACTCGATAAACTCGGGGCTGATCCTGATTGTAGCCTTAGCCCAACGTTCCTGCCTGTTCCCCATAATTCTTGACAATCAAAAGTCTGTCGAACTCGGCCTTAAATGTATTCAGTGACCCATTCTCCGCTGCTCCCTGAGGTAGAGAATTCCAAAGACAAACCACCCTCTTGAGAGAAGAAATTCCTCCTCCTCGCTGCCTTAATTGTGAGGCCCTCTTAATCTAAACCTGTGCCCTCCCCCGCCCCCATGAGGGGGAAACATCCCCTCAGCCTCCACCCTGTCAAGCCCCTCAGGATCTGTTTCAGTAAGATCACCTCTCCATCTAAACTCCAGCACAGGCCCAACCTGTTCAACCATTCTTCGCAAGGCAACTATGCCACCGTTCTGGAGCCCACGCTATCCGCATAACGTTCCACTCCTTCTTCTCTCGTGCATTTACCCTTAAGATAATCTCGGTAATAAAGATTGCACTGAAGTTTTTATCCTCTGGGGATATTATATTGCACAGTTTGCGGTCCACCTTGTTGATGCTTCGATTCTTGGGAAAATCAACCTCCCACACGTTAATACCCGGCAGCCTTCACAGTGCCCCGGGAAGAGGGGCCTAAGAATAGCAGCAATCATGTAAATCACGGATTACCTGCAGCTTATTCTCGGAGTGAAGCATTCTCCAAGGTGGGAAAATTAGAATTGATCGTGCTGTTCAGTGGAGCTTGTATTTCTTTGGCGACCTATTTTCTTTGAAAAGCCGGCGAGAGCCAGACTGAAGTTGACCAAAGGCGGCAGCCAGAAGTCCGTTTGCCTGTGATTGCCACTCCGTTCCGGGCCGGAGCTAATTAATGAGACGTTGCGGGGGGGGGGGGGTTTGCTGCCACGTGCTTAGTTTGATGGAAATTGGAACTGTTCCCGTACCAGCCTCCCCGAACAGGCGCCGGAATGTGGCGACTAGGGGCTTTCCACAGTAACTTCAGTTGAAGCCTACCCGTGGCAATAAGCGAGTTTCATTTCATTTTCATTTGATTTGACGTGAAAAGCAGAAACAGGGGGAGGCCGTTCTGCCCCTCGGGTCTGCTCCACCCTTCGGTAAGATCTGTTTGTGTTTTCGAGTTCCACATTGCCCACCGCCGCTGATTTACCTTGGGCTGCCTTGCCTATCGAGAAGCTAGCTACCTCCGCCTTAATATTCCCTCGTCGCCTTCTGAGGCAGAGTTCCAAAGTTGCAAAGAAAATAATTCTCATCATCTCTGTCCTAAAAGGGCCGACCCCTGATTTGAAAAGAATGCCCCCTAGTCCTGGAAGTCGATGGGTTTTAGAACAAGTGACACCATTTGATGGGATGGACAGTGATCCAGTGGCTTTGTCACTGGACACCAGAGACCCAAAGTAATGGAAACTCAGAAAATAGGTGCACGGGTAGGCCATTCGGCCCTTCGAGCTAGCACCACCACTCAATATGATCATTTAAAAAAATATATTTTAAAGTGCCCAATTCTTTTTTTTTTCTCAATTAAAGAGCAATTTAGCATGGCCAGTCCACTTAACCTGCACAGCTTTGGGTTACGGGGGGTGAGACCCATTCAAGCACAGGGAGAATGAGCAAACTCCACATGGCCAGTGACCCGGGATCAAACCCGGGTCCTCGGCGCCATGAGGCAGCAGTGCTAACCACTGCGTCACCGTGCTGCCCATCCATTCAATATGATCATGGCTGCTCATGCAAATTCAGTATCCCACTCCTGATTTCTCTCCATACCCCTTGATCCCTTCAGCCGTGAGGGCCATGTCCAGCTCCCGCTTGAATATATCCAGCGAACCGGTCCCAACAGCTTTCTGTGTCAGAGAATTCCACAATTTCACAACTCTCTGAGATAAGATCTTCCTCATCTCAGTCCTGAATAGCTTAACCCCTTATTCTTAGGCTGTGACCCCGAGTTCTGGACATCCCCAACATCGGGAACATTCCTCTCGCATCCAGTCTGTACAGTCCCATCAGGATTCTATATGTTTCTATGGGATCCTCTCTCATTCTCCTAAACCCCAGTGAGTACAAGCCCAGTCGATCCAGTCTTTCTCCATATGTCAGTCCTGCCATCCCGGGAATTAGCCTGGTGAACCTTCGCTGGACACCCTCAATAGCAGGAATGTCCTTCCTTAAAATAGGATTGCCAGAGGGAGTTGGGTTCTAACCCCATGTTGAAATTTGAATGATAAACAAATCTGGAATTAAATGACTGATAATGTCGGATTTGTAAAAACTCATCTGGTTCACTCATGTCCTTTAGGGAGAGAAATCTGCCATCCTTTTTATTTGGAGGTGTCTCATTTCCTGTCCTTTTGATAGTTTCCACTTCCTCGTCAGTTCGTCTAGTGTTGCCAGTCTGTGCCCTACGTAAAGTCCCCGACCGTCAATGTGCCCCCGTCCCGCTTCCATCTTTTGAAGGTGGTATCCTGCATGGCTGGGGGGAATCTGTGATTGCTGCAGATGGGGGCCATAAGGGACATTTTGGTTATCCCGAAGTGCTGTCTCAACTGGGTCCACATTCTCAGTGTGGCCGCTACCAATGGGCTCGTTGTATAACTTGCTGAGGACGATGGGAGTGCTGCTATGGCCAGTGCCCAGAGGGTCGTTCCTTTACAGGATGCTTCCTCCATTTGTACCCAATCTGTGTTGGGTTCTTGTACCCATCCCCTCACTCTTTCTGCCGTTGCTGCCCAGTGGTAGTACTGTAGGTTTGGTAAGGCCACGACCCCTTTGATTTTCCTTCTTTGCAGTGTCTGTTTGGGAATTCTCGGGTTCTTACCCCCACCACACAAACACCATGATTAGACTGTCTACGTTTTGGAAAAAGGCCTTGGGAATGAAGATCGGGATAGATCTAAACAGGAAGAGGAACCTTGGCAGTACGTTCATCGTGATCGTCTGCACTCTTCCCGCCAGGGAGAGTGGGAGTGAGCCCCATCTTTGAAGGTCTTACTTCCTCCACCAGGCTGCTCAGGTTCCACCTGTGGATCTGTGTCCAGTCTCTGGCTAGCTATCTGGATCCCCAGGTAACAGAATCTGTTCTGGGCCATTTTCAACAGGAGCCCCTCCAGCTCTCTCCCTCCCCCGTTTGGGTTCACTGGGAATGCCTCGCTTTTGTCCAGGTTAAGTTTGTAGCCCGAGAAGGTTCCAAACTCTTTCAGTACTTGCAGTATTGCCTTCAGTCTCTCCTGTGGCTTCGAGACATAGAGGAGCAGGCCATCTGCATAGGGTGAGACTCTGTGCTCTCTGTCTCCTCTCCGGATTCCCTTCCAGCTTTTCACATCCCACAGGGCTATCGCCAGGGGTTCGATCGCTAGTGTGAACAAGAGTGGGGACAGGGGGCAGCCCTGTCTTTTTCCTCTCTGTAGCTGGAAGTGTTTCGAGCTGGTGGTGTTAGTTCAGACACTCGCTTTGGGAGCGTTGCACAGGAGCCTCACCCAGGCGGTGAACCCCGCTCCTAGCCCAAACCGTTCCAGTACCTCGAGGAGGTAGCTCCATTCGACTCTGTCGAAGGCCTTTTCTGCGTCCAGGAAGACGATCACCTCTGGTGTTCTCTCCCAAGAAGGGGTCATTATTACGTTCAGCATCCGCCTGATGTTCGCTGTGAGCTGCCTACCCCTCACAAAGCCCGTTTGGTCCTCTGCGACCACCTCTGGAACCCAGCCCTCCAGCCTTTTGGCCAGGACCTTTGCGAGTATTTTGAAATCTGACGTCCTTACCCCATCTGGCTGAAATGTGACTCCAGACTTACAGCGATGTGGTTGACCTTGAACTGCCGTCTGAAGTGGACCAGGGAGCCAGTCAGTTCAAGGGTCAATTAGGGATGGGTAATAAATGCCGGCACAGCCAGCGACGCCCACAGCCGCAGGCAGGGTGCGCTGCGGGCAAAATCCGAGAGCAGCTCGATGACCTTTCATCAGGACTGGGTCAGGTTGGTGATGTGGTGGGTTTTAAGTTAGTAAGTATAGGGGCAGGGGAATAGGGAGGGAAGTCGTATTTCTATTTCAAAATCAAAACCAATTTGACTCTCTAGGCGCAGCCCCCCCCCCACACACACACACACACACACAACTCCTTTGATAATTGGACAGAGTGATGTTTTGTGATTGATTTTTCAAAACTAAGGTAGGAGCACAACAGGGGCGCAATCCACGCCAACACCACAGACACGAGTCGATTTAAAAGTGAAAATAGTATTTGAAGTCCTCCGTTCTCATAATGGCTGACATATCAGACCAGTTTGTCAATTAAAACACGGACGGTTTTGCCATGTGGTTTCTTTGGCAAATTGACAGAAGGCAGGCACCATTTTGTGCCCATTTCCCCTGCTGTCGTTTTCTAAGCGCCAGACTTATGCATTCCCTGACCCCCCCCCCCCACTCCCCCTCGCCACGCCCATGACATCCAAATTACTTTGTAGCCAATGAAACACTTCGGAGGTGTAGAAACTGTTGCAATCTTTGTAGAAACTTAATGTCAGTGTCTATATGCAAGAAAGCAGACAAGATCACGAAAGGGCTACAGATCACAAACCCACTCAAGTCGACCTACAACACAGACTACGCTGAGAGAATCTGCCTTCGCACCTCTCTCACGCTCCTCAACCACCTCGTACACCAGCTCTACAGCAGACGCCGCAAACCTGGAAACCTGGATCTGCTCAGACGAGGAGGAGCGTAACAGACACGTACAGACGCTGAAAGATGCCCTCGTACGAACGGGATATGGCGCTCGACTCATCGATCGACAGTTCCAAAGCGCCACAGCAAAAAACCGCACCGACCTCCTCAGAAGACAAACACAGGACACAACCGACAGAGTACCCTTCGTCGTCCAGTACCTTCCCCAGAGCGGAGAAACTACGACATCTTCTTCGCAGCCTTCAACACGTCATCAATGAAGATGAACATCTTGCCAAGGTCATCCCCCCACACCCCCACTACTTGTCTTCCAACAACCGCGCAACCTTAAACAAACCATTGTTTGCAGCAAACTACCCAGCTTCAGAACAGTGACCACGACACCACACAACCCTGCCATGGCAATCTCTGCAAGACGTGCCAGATCATCGACATGGGTACCACCATTACACGTGAGAACACCACCCACCAGGTACGCGGTACATACTCGTGCGACTCGGCCAACATTGTCTACCTCATACGCTGCAGGAAAGGATGTCCCGAAGCGTGGTACATTGGCGAGACCATGCAGACACTGCGGCAACGAATGAACGTACATCGCGCGACAATCACCAGGCAGGAATGTTCCCTTCCAGTCGGGGAACACTTCAGCAGTCAAGGGCATTCAGCCTCTGATCTCCGGGTAAGCGTTCTCCAAGGCGGCCTTCAGGACGCGCGACAACGCAGAATCACCGAGCAGAAACTTATAGCTAAGTTCCGCACGCATGAGTGCGGCCTCAACCGGGACCTGGGATTCATGTCGCATTACATTCACCCCCCACCATCTGGCCTGGACTTGCAAAATCCTACCAACTGTCCTGGCTTGAGACAATTCACACCTCTTTAACCTGGGGTTACCCCAATCTCTGGATCTGTAAATACTTGATTACCTGCTAATGCTCGCATTCTGAGCATTGTCCGGCATCTTTGAATTTGTCTATATATATGTTTCTGGAACAAACCTCTTCATTCACCTGAGGAAGGAGCTGCGCTCCGAAAGCTAGTGATTTGAAACAGACATGTTGGACTTTAACCTGGTGTTGTAAGACTTCTTACTATTCCTATATTAAGACAACTCTTTTTAAATTCATTCGCAAGATGTGGGCATCGCTGTCTGGGCCAGCATTTATTGCCCATCCCTAATTGCCCTTGAACTGAGTGGCTTGTTGGGCCATTTCAGAGGGGGGCAGTTGAGGATCAAGCACACTGCTGTGGGGCCCAGAGGCACATGTAGGCCAGACCGGGTAAGGACGACAGATTTCCTTCCCTAAAGCTGAACCAGGTGGGTTTTTGCGACAATCGATTGTTGGTCACTTTTAATTCCAGATTTTGTTTTTATTGAGTTCAAATGTCACCATCTGCCATAGAGGGATTCGAACCCAGGACCCCAGCGCGTTTGCCTGGGTCTCTGGATTACTAGTCCAGTGGCAATACCACTAGGCCACTGCCTCTCCCCGGGCGACACTTCAGGAACTGTAAGCACTTTGGGGATATATGGCGGCCTTTCAAGGCACCTTTCAAGGGCAGCACGGTAGCATTGTGGATAGCACAATCGCTTCACAGCTCCAGGGTCCCGGGTTCGATTCTGCCTTGGGTCACTGTCTGTGCGGAGTCTGCACGTCTTCCCCGTGTGTGCGTGGGTCTCCTCCGGGTGCTCCGGTTTCCTCCCACAGTCCAAAGATGTGCGGGTTAGGTGGATTGTCCATGTTAAATTGCCCTTAGTGTCCAAAATTGCCCTTAGTGTTGGGTGTGGTTACTGGGTTATGGGGATGGGGTGGAGGTGTTGACCTTGGGTAGGGTGCTCTTTCAAGGAGCCGGTGCAGACTCGATGGGTCAAATGGCCTCCTTCTGTACTGTAAATTCTATGATATCTATGACAGAAGCTCGCCGGATGGGATGGCCGTTCTCAGATCAGGGTGCATCCGCGATCTCCCTCCCCCACCCCTTTCAGGCCAGCGAACCACCCTCCCCCCCCCCCCCCCCCCCCCCCCTCCTCCAACTTCCTAGCCACAAAAGTAATTGGTCACTGGCATTTATTGACTGTCACATAGCCAATTTGCAGGGGCATTCGCACGTCTTGTGGACTCCACAATCTTCCCTGTGCAGGATGATGGCAGTGTATTTTTTTTTAACAGCAGCGGGAGACAGGGAATATAAAAGCTATATAATTTGATGACCAAATGATCAGCCAGCGACTGGAAGCTCCTTTATGATGTCAGTTATAATGGGGAAAGGAAACGGAATATGCAAAGAGTAACGAGATTTTAACGGTGGAACAAGGGCTGACATTTTAACCCGCAAATTAATCCCTTCTATCGTAATAAATCTGAGCGGAAAATGTTCTTCTTGCGTTTGTTTCCCCCCCCTTTTAACCCTCAGCTCTCCCACGCGAGGCAGTTTGGGGGGGGGGGGGTGTGTAACTGTGCCTGTGGTGACTTTATGATGGGGTTTGGGGCCCCTGTGTTGTGAATCTTTGCCAGTTCTCAGTCTCTGAGGAGGGTGGGTGCTGCTGAGTATATTCAGGGCTGACACCAATCGGGTGCCCTACATCTCTCGCAGCGTCATGAGGGATACAGGGGACAGGTGAGGAATAGTGAGAGTCGAGGGGGCGAGTGTCAGCCACGATCCTGTTGAATGACAAGCTTGAGGGTCGAAATGGCCCCGTCCCTGCTGTAAGATCCTGAGGGGTATTGACTGGGTGGATGCAGAGAGGTTGTTTCCTCTTTTGGAAGAATCCGGAATGAGGGGGTCACTGCTTTTTTTTTCTCTCCGAGGGCGCGGAATCTCTGTTACTCTCTTCCTCGGAAGGCAGTGGAAGCAGAGTCTTTGAATATTTTTGAGGCAGAAACAGGTTGATTCTTGATCAACGAGGAGGTGAAAGGTTATCGGGGGTCAGCAGGAATGTGGGGCTGAGGTTACACTCAGATCAGCCACCATCTTATTGAATGGCGGAGCAGGCTTGAGGGGCCCAGTGACCTACTCCTAGTCCTGCATAGAGAATAGAAGCAGGAGGAGGCCATTCGGCCCTTCGAGCCTGCTCCGCCATTCATTATGGTCATGGCTGATCATCCAGTTCAATACCCTGATCCCACCTTCCCCCATACTCCTTGATCCCTTTTAGCCTCAAGAGCTATAAATAATTCCTTCTTGAAATGACACATTTTGGCCTCTATCTACTTTCTGTGGCAGTGAATTCCACAGATTCACCACTCTCTGGGTGAAGAAATCTCTCCTCACCTCAGTCCTAAAAGGTTTACCCCTTATCCTCAAACTATGACCCCTAGTTCTGGACTCCCCCACCATCAGGAACATTCTTTCGGAATCTACCCTGTCTAATCCTGTTAGAATTTTCTAAGTTTCTATGAGATCCCCTCTCACTCCTCTAAACTCCAATGAATATAATCCTAACCGGTTTAGTCTCTCCTCATATGACAGTCCCGACATCCCAGGAATCAGCCTGGTAAACCTTCGCTGCACTCCCTCCATAGCAAGAACATCCTTCCTCAGATAAGGACACCAAAACTGCCCACACTACTCCAGGTGTGGCCCCACCAATGCCCCTATACAATTGCAGTAAAACATCTCTATTCCTGTACTCAAATCCTCTCGCCATGAATCGTAATATGTACGTTCGTGTTTCTTTTGTTTGTATGTATGGCGCTGCTGTTTGTGGTTGGTGGGTTCAGCACTGCCCTGTGCTGGGATATGGAAGTCATGAATATCAGAACATCCAGCACAACACTGAGGCAGCAGAGAGGAATATAATGGAATGGAAATTAAAGGCTGACAAAATATTGCTTCCCAAACTACACTCAATGTGCGTGAATATTCCGGGAAGCTTGTCTCTTCAGAAACTGCGGAATGACACATCTGGGACAGATGTGACAAAAAGTGTTTTCTCCCTTGACACACCTGAGCTCGACGATGTCACATTTTGCCTCCGACATTGAAAGCTGATACCAGTCAGATGGCACAGAGATGGGCTCCCGAATTGTCTCTTTTAAAAAAAAAAAAAGTTTCCAATTCAGGGGCAATTTAGCATGGCCAATCCACCTAACCTGCACATCTTTGGGTTGTGGGGGCGAAACCCACACAAACACGGGGAGAATGTGCAAACTCCACACGGACAGTGACCCAGAGCCGGGATCGAACCCGGGACCTCGGCGCCGTGAGGCAGCAGGGCCAACCCACTGCGCCACCCGTGCCAACCTCCTAATTTCCTCTGTTGGTTGTACCCCTATAAACAGGAAATGTTCAGTGCGGAAAGATGGAGTATTGGGCCAGTGCATTCGGAGGAGGCTGATAGGCACATATGTGTGATGCCTCACAAAATTCAAATCGCCGGTTGGGCTCCAGCTGTGTTCAGTTCTGGACACCACACATTAGATAGGAGGTGTTTTAAATTTGTTTTTGGGATGTGGGTGTCACTGGGCAGAGCCAGCATTTGTTGTCCATCCCTAATTGCCCTTCAATTGAGTGCCCTGCTGGGAACTTTCAGAGGGCAGCTGAGTCAACCACGTTGCTGTGGGTCTGGAGTCACATGTAGGCCAGACCGCAGATTTCCTTCTCTAAAGGGGACATTAGTGAACCAGATGGGTGTTTACAACAATCGATGATAGTTCTGTGGTCATCCTTACTGAGAATACCTTTCAATTCCAGGTTTCTTTCAATTGAATTTATATTTCACCAGCTGCCGTGGTGGGATTTGAACCCTTCTCTCCAGAGCTGTAACCTGGACCACTGGATTACTGATCCAGTGACATTACCACTACGTCGCTATCTCCCTCCTCAGTGCCCTGGAAAGGGAGTAGAAGGGATTTACTGGAATGGTCAAAGGGATGAGGGACTTCAGTGGAGGGTCCAGAGAAGCTGGGCTCATTCTCTCACAGTGGAGAAGGTTAAGAGGAGATTTAATAATAATAATCACTTATTGTCACAAGTAGGCTTCAATGAAGTTACTGTGAAACGCCGCTAGTCGCCACATTCCGGCGCCTGTTCGGGGAGGCTGGTACGGGAGTTGAACCCGTGCTGCTGGCATTGTTCTGTATTGCAAGCCAGCTATTTAGCCCTTTGTGCTAAACCAGCCCCTTCAAGAAACCTTGAAAATCATAGGAGAAAAGACATAAGGGGAAACAGTTCCCATTGGAAGGAGGATCAGTAAGCAGAGGGACATATATCAACGGTGTTACTGTACCCTGGCGAGCGCACCCTGGTCAATTCCAGCCTCACAGGCCCCAGGGTCCCAACACAGGTGAATTAACCAATAATTTACAGGCACCAGATTTGTAAGTTAAATTTATTCAGCAACTTTATTCAGAACAGAAATAGAGTTGAAACATGCAATCATTTATCACAGAATAATGCCAACTTATCGACTACCCTCCGCCTTTTTACCGTGCCAACCTCGACTCAGATACACATAGACAGACACACAAAGAGGGAGGGGAAAAGTAAGAGGGAGATGAATATGAAATGAAAGGTGAGTGTCCTTGCTCCCGATGTTGAAATAGTTGCAGCGGCTATCCCCCCAGAACGCGGAGAGAGTGAGAACCACCGGTTGGATTGCTAATGAGGATCTTCTGTCAGGGGCATTCAGTCAGAACTCCCAAGCTGCAGGATTTCCCTCTGGGGAGTCACTTTAACTGTTATTACCTCGCGCCGTCACTCAAAAGAACAGCCTTGGGCCAGATTGATTCTTAAGACTCTCGGTCTCACCTCCTCCCCACCTTCAGCCTGTGGTTCCAACCGAACTGGTTTCCAGACTCACCAGAATGTCACCCAGCTTTAGTGAGGAAAACCAGAGTATCAGAGAAGCAGCTTCCACAAGACTTTAAAAAGGGTTTTTAAACAACTGGCCCTGCCTGCAGCTACTGGCTGGATTGGATTCCTTTGCCGTTCCGCGCAGAGAGAACGGTCTTTACTTTGGATCTTTGGAAAGAATCCATTAGGTGTGAGAGAGAAATCAGAGCTGTGACCCTCCAGCTTCTGACCGAAAGGAAACTGAAAGCAAAATGAAGCCCTCCTTGCCCTGCTGAATATTCTAGAACGGTCAGCACCCATCAGCATTGAATGCCAGCGAAGGCCTGGCAATTTGAAACAGTCCATTGGCCGACAGCCAAGTCCATCACGATGTGTCAGCTCTGATCTCCTTTGAATCTGCTGATCCGAAATACAATCATCTCTTTGCAAGCTGCCTTGGCTGAGGTCATGAGTCAGTCCTCAGGTTACCAATCACTCGAATGAAAGGTGAAGTGCATCTTAAAGGTACAGGCGAATCTTTGTCCATGTACATAAATTGAAATGGCAGAATAACGGAAGTTTAAAAGGAGGAAAAGGGAACAGACCGGAATAACACAGGAGGATCCTTACAGAGGTAATTGGTGCAAGACCCAGAGGGGGAAGTGGGGGGGGGGGGGGAGATTTTTGTTCCCCATCACTAGTTGTTGTGATGTGGGAGGTGCTGCCTCACAGGACAGAGGAAGCAGATTCCACAGGAACTTTCAAAAGGGATTTGGATTAATACTGGAAGGGCATAAATGAGGAGGGGTGAGGGGGTGGTATCTGCAGGGCAGTAGGTAAGGATGGTGGTGAGGGGGGGGAGTTGGTCGCCCTGCGTCCAGTTGGATAACTCTTTCAATTCGAGTTAAGCTCACACACACAAAAGAATCATCAGTGTGGAGAGGCTAGAGGGGAGAATCAGTGACTCCGAGGCAGGGTGGGGGTATCTTCAAAACACGAGAGCTCAGGAATCGGGAGGGAGAAATGCAAATAAGCGCCACATATTTTTCTATTGATTTCAATTCCTCTTGTCAGACATTGAATTACAGGAACTCGTCATCAGCCACAGCTGACAATCAGTAGTGTTGCCTGCTGCTCGCCCATCAATAAGCTTTATAATCACACCCCCAACCACTCTGATTTATGTTGTATGGATCGATAGGAGCATAGAGACAACGGGAGGCCATTCAGCCCCTCGGGCCAGATCCATCATTGTGGATGATCAGCCTTTCTCCACATCTCTCCGTATCCTTGTCTAGTAAAAATGATTGAGAATTGTTAATTGACTAACACTGTAAGATCATAAGGATTTGGAGAAGGAATAGATCATTTGACCCCTCCAGCCATTCAATAAGATTGTGGCGGATTGGAATGGTCTCAAATCCGTGTTCCTATCTTCCCGCCCCCCCCCCCCCCCCCCCCCCCCCCCCCCCCCCATGACTTTTGATTCGCTTGTTGATCAAAAATCTGTCAAACTCAGCCCTGAATATATTCAATGACCCAGTATCCACTGCTTTCCCTCAATGAATCAGAGAATCACTGCAGTGCAGAAGGAGGCCATTCAGCCCATCGTAAGAACACCCTACCTGGGCCTACCAGGCCCCACCCTATTCCCGTAACCAAATAACTTCACTTAACCTTTTTGGACACTGAAGGGGCAATTCAGCGTGGCCAATCCACCTAATCTGCACGTCTTTGGACCGTGGGAGGAAACTGGAGCACCCGGAGGAAACCCACGCAGACACGGGAAGAACGTGTCACACAGACGGTCACCCGAGGCTGGAATTGAACCCGGGCCCCTGGCGCTGTGAGGCAGCAGTGCTAACCACTGTGCCACCCTGTCGAAGAGAACACTAACAACCCTCTGACAGAAAGAATTTCCCCTCATCTCGGTCATAAACTGTACCTCCGGTTCCGGACACTCCCACAAGGGGAAAGATCCTTTCAGCATCCACCTTGTCGATCCCTCTCAGAATCTTAATCTTTATTGTCACAAGTAGGCTTACACTAACACTGCAATGAAGTTACTGTGAAAAGCCCCTAGTCGCCACTCGGCGCTTGTTCGGGTGCACAGAGGGAGAATTCAGAATGTCCACATTACCTCACAGCACGTCTTTCGGGACTGCATAGCCAATCCACCTAACCTAATCTTTGGTCTTGTGGGAGTAAACCCACGCACACGGGGGGAGAACGCGCAGACTCCGCACAGATAGTGACCCAAGCCGGGAATCGAACCTGGGACCCTGGAGCAGTGAAGCAACAATGCTAACCACTGTGCTACCGGTCTGCCCAGAATCTGATACGTGTGTAATCATAGAATTTACAGTGCAGAAAGAGGCCATTCGGCCCATTGAGTCTGCACCGGCTCTTGGAAAGAGCACCCTACCCAAGCTCACACCCCCACCCTATCCCCAGTTGAACCTTCTCCGGTGCCAGTACATTACTGGGAATCACTGGAGAGAATTCTTCGAGATAGGATCTACTCCCATTTGGAAGCAAATGGACGTATTAGTGAGAGGCAGCATGGTTTTGTGAAGGGGAGGTCGTGTCTCACTAACTTGATAGAGTTTTTCGAAGAGGTCACAAAGGTGATTGATGCAGGTAGGACAGTGGATGTTGACTATATGGACTTCAGTAAGGCCTTTGACAAGGTCCCTCATGGTCGACTGGTACAAATGGTGAAGTCACACAGGATCAGGGGTGAGCTGGCAAGGTGGATATAGAACTAGCTAGGTCATAGAAGGCAGAGAGTAGCAATGGAAGGGTGCTTTTCTAATTGCAGGGCTGTGACTAGTGGTGTTCCGCAGGGATCAGTGCTGGGACCTTTGCTGTTCGTAGTATATATAACTGATTTGGAGGAATATGTAACTGGTCTGATTAGTACGTTTGCAGACGACACAAAGGTTGATGGAATTGCAGATAGCGATGAGGACTGTCAGAGGATACAGCAGGATCGTTTGGAGACTTGGGCGGAGAGATGGCAGATGGAGTTTAATCCGGACAAATGTGAGGTAATGCATTTTGGAAGGTCTAATGCAGGTAGGGAATATACAGCGTATGGTAGAACCCTCAAGAGTATTGAAAGTCAGAGAGATCTAGGTGTACAGGTCCACAGGTCACTGAAAGGGGCAACACAGGTAGAGAAGGTAGTCAAAAAGGCATACGGCATGCTTACCTTCATTGGCCGGGGCATTGAATATAAAAATTGGCAAGTCATGTTGCAGCTGTATAGAACCTTAGTTAAGCCACACCTGGAGTATAGTGTTCAATTCTGGTCGCCACACAGGATGTGGAGGTTTTAGAGAGGGTGCAGAAGAGATTTACCAGGATGTTGCCTGGTATGAAGGGCATTAGCTGTGAGGAGCGGTTTAATAAACTCAGTTTGTTCTCACTGGAACGACGGAGGTTGAGGGGTGACCTGATAGAGGTCTACAAAATTATGAGGGGCATAGACAGAGTGGATAGTCAGAGGCTTTTCCCCATGGTAGAGGGGTCAATTACTAGAGGGCATAGATTTAAGGTGCGAGGGGCAAGGTTTAGAGTAGATGTACGAGGCAAGTTTTTTTACACAGAGGGTAGTGGGTGCCTGGAACTCGCTGCCGGAGGAGGTGGTGGAAGCAGGGACGATAGTGACGTTTAAGGGACATCTTGACAAATACATGAATAGGATGGGAATAGAGGGATACGGACCCAGGAAGTGTAGAAGATTTTAGTTTAGGCAGGCAGCATGGTCAGCACAGGCTTGGAAGGCCGAAGGGCCTGTTCCTGTGCTGTACTTTTCTTTGTACAGTGTATCCTTTCTTAAATCAGGAGACCAACTCTGTGCACAATACTCACGGTGTTGTCTCACCTTTGACCTGTAGAATGATTTCCCTCCCTTTTTTTATTATGGTAGAATGTGCTACACTTGCTTGAAGAAGTGTTTCATAACTTCTCTCCTCAATGGCCTTCCTCTGATTGTATCGTTATGTCTCCGACACCTGGGGTCCATCAGTGGAAAATGTTTCTCTCTATCTACCGCATCGGTTTCCTTCAATATTCGAAAAAATAATCAAGCAATTCACCCGTAAACCCTTCTACATTCCAGAGAATACAAGCCTGGTTTATTTAATATCGCCCCTTGGAGGCGTGGTAACATTCTGGTGAATCACCAATATATTCTTTGCAAGATGTGATCCTCAGAACTGTTTACAGTGCTCCTGATGTGGCTTTGTACAGCTAGAACAAATCCTCCTCCCCTTCAGGGAAAGAGACTTGTGTTCAAAGTGTGCTGCTCGAAAAGGGGGTTGCAGGAGCCGAGGATTTTGGGTGTTTATGTGCACAAAACATTGGCAGCACAGGTTGAGAAAGTGGTTACAAAAAGCATGAGGGACCATGGGTTCTAAAAATAGAGGCATCGGGAGCGATCTAACGAAAATGAAAAGAGTCCCATTTTGGGCGGGATGCAAGCGCCGGGAACGACCCTGTTATCGAACGGCTCTCTGCGGACTACGCCCTACCGAGGCTTCACTGAGTCCATCTCACAACCTCTCCCCGACGCCCCAGCTCACCTGCTGGGAGGTCCTCCAATCCCCGGGTGCCACCTCATGTGGGCACGACACCCCTGGGCCCGATCCCCGGCATGGGCAAGATGCCACCTGAGCGCCTTGGCACTGACAGCGCCACCTGGATGCTGAGTGGCTCTTCCAGGGTGGCTGGCTGGCAGTGCCCAGATGCCGACAGCAGTGCCGGGGTGCCACCCTGCCCTGGGTCCAAGCACGCGGGGGCCTTTGATCGCCTGCGAGACACCCCAAGTGCCATTCCGCCGTGTTCCCGCTTGTGGGCAAGGTGGGTAGACCCCGGGGGCAGGTTAGACTGTTGGCAGGGTTAAGTGAGCAGTTAAACACACTTAACTGTGCAAGTCTGGTTCCCGCCCATTGTGGAAGAGATAGTAGACAGGCCACTGGGGAAAATCCATCTGTTCTTTTTATGAGAAAGCACATACAACCTTGGTTTAATGTATCATCCGATAGGACATTACTTCCAGCAGTGCAGCACTCCCTCACTACAGCGCTGGAAGTCTTCAACTAGATTCTGTGCTCAAGTCTCTGAAATGGGTTACACACTTGGGTCACGAAATAGAGGATGACGGAATCCATCCAGTGTAGATGGAGTGTAGGGACTGGTTTAGCACAGTGGGCTAAGACAACTGGCTTGTAATGCAGAACAAGACCAGCAGCGCGGGTTCAATTCCCGTTCCAGCCTCCCCGAACAGGCGCCAGAATGTGGCGACTAGGGGCTTTTCACAGTAACTTAATTGAAGCCTACTCGTGACAATAAGCGATTATTGTTATGATAGAGGAGGGTTGAGGGGATTTTGAAAGCAAAGAGACCAGGTCATTTGCTTCAAAGAGAAAATCTGGCGAGAGGAGAGCATGATAAACCTCTTATAGTCCAAATTCCTCTTACAGTTCCAAATGGAAGTCAGAAAGAAAGTAAAAGTCACAAAGAAACGGAAGGTTTGCTGGTATCATAGGATCCACCGATACATCAAAGGGAGCCAAGACCTTTAATTAAGACACATCAATCAATGTCATTGTCAGTTGATCTTTGTGCCTGTGTTGATCCTTGTTAGTGCAGTGCACAACGCAGTGGGTGGAACTCTCACCTCTGAGTCAGAAACATTAGTTTTTATGCCGTACTCTTGAAGTCGATCTGGGACTTTGTGAACACAAAAAGAGATGATGCTGAACAATCTCAGCAGGTCTGACAGCATCTGCGGAGAGAGAAGGGAGCAAACTTTTCGAGACTGGATGACTCTTTGTCAGAGCACTTTGTTGAACCTGACAAAGTGCCCTTTCTCACTGATAATTAGAATGTCAGGGAAGAAGCAGCACACCCCTTAAGTCATCCCTCTTAATACCAGACCAGTAACATTGTGTGACACTGTGGAAGGAGCAAATGCCACAATCGGTAACCCATACTGTTACAACCCGGTATTTATTTCATTCTTCCCTGGGAGGTGGCCGAGCGCTGACAAGGTCAGCATTTGTTGCTCTTCCTAATTCCCCTTCAACTGAGTGTTTTTCTCGGCCATTTCAGAGGTCAGTTCAGAGTCAAACGCGTTGCTGTGGGGTCTGGAGTCACGTGTAGGCCAGACCGGGTAAGGACGGCAGATTTCCCTTCCCTAAAGGGCATTAGCGAGCTGGATGAGTTTTACAACAATCGGTGATAGTTTTGCGGTCGCCATTAACACGACTAGTTTTCGATTCCAGATTTATTAATGGAATTTAAATTCCATCAGGATTTGAACCCGTGACCCCAGAGCATTAGGCTGGGTCGCTGGACCACGAGCCCAGGGACATTACCACTACACCACCATCTCCCCTAAAATGGTACAAATGGTGAGGAGCTACTTGCTCTTTTTTTTTCATAGAATTTACAGTGCAGAAGGAGGCCATTCGGCCCATCAAGTCTGCACCGGCTCCTGGAAAGAGCACCCTACCCAAGGTCAACACCTCCACCTTATCCCCATAACCCAGTAACCCCACCCAACACTAAGGGCAATTTTGGACACTAAGGGCAATTTATCATGGCCAATCCACCTAATCTGCACATCTTTGGACTGTGGGAGGAAACCGGAGCACCCGGAGGAAGCCCACACACATATGGGGAGGATGTGCAGACTCCGCACAGACAGTGACCCGGAATCGAACCTGGGACCCTGGAGCTGTGAAGCGATTGTGCTATCCACAATGCTACTGTGCTGCCTTGTCAGATAATTCTAATTGCAAACTTACATTTGACAAATCCATCTTACTGAACACCTTATCCATTGACTAAATTAGAAAGCAAACCTTCCCTGGCAGGCAGTCCGTAAATATAATCCGCAACCACCTGATTAACTGTTTATACATCACTGGGCTAGTAATCTGGAACATGGGTTCAAATCCTACCAGGGTGCTTGGCGGAATTTGTAAATCTTCAATAATAAAGCTAGTCTCGGTAATGGTGGCCATGGCAACTATCATCGATTGTTGTAAAAATCCACCTGGTCCTTTAACGCCTCTTTAGGGAAGGAGGTCAAAAAGTCCTTACCTGGTCTGGCCTAGACGTGACTCCAGACCCACAGCAATGTGGTTGTCTCTCAACTCCCTTCCAAAATGGTTCGGCGAGACACCCACGTTGATGGGCAACAAACGTTGGCCCAGCCAGCGATGCCCACATGTGGGAGGAAACCGGAATACCCGGAGGAAACCCACGCACACACGGGGAGAACGTGCAGACCCCGCACAGACAGTGACCCAAGCCGGAATCGAACCTGGGACCCTGGAGCTGTGAAGCGATTGTGCTATCCACAATGCTACCGTGCTGCCCTGAAAGTTAATTCTCTCCTGGCGGCTGTGAGGAGAGGGGTTTTCTCCGCTGTCACTGATGTCCTGCATATTTCTGGTGTTGACCACACGTTTTTGTGGACAGCGAGCCAGGATCTCAGCCCCTCCTCACCCTTTCTTTTCTTCCGGTGACATTGTCCACGGGGAAATAATAGACTGGGATGGGAGCTGAGGAAATATCTGTTTCACCCCAAGAGCATCGGAGTTAATTCCTTTTCTGCCAAGGGACCTCATGGGTCAAATTGTCTCCTTCTGTGCCGTAAATATCCATGATCCTCGAAGGCTGCAAAATCCAGGGTGGAGATGCGGAAACTAATGAACGGTTGTCAAAAGTAAGTCCCCTTATCCGAGAAGATTTACTCAGTTGGTCCTGGGTAGGGAGGGATTTTCTTATGAGGAGAGGTTGAGTAGGTTGGGCCTGTACTCATTGGAGTTTAGCAGAATGAGAGGTGACCGTATTGAGATGTATCGGATTCTCAGGGGGATTGACAGGGTCGATGCTGAGAGGATGTTTCCCCTTGTGGGAGAGTCTAGGACCAGGAGGCAGAATGTCAGAGTGAGGGGGTCACCCATTGAAGACAGAGATGAGGAGGAATTTCTTCTCTCAGAGGGCAGTGAATCTGTGGAATTCTTCACCGCAAATAGCTGTGGAGGCCGGGTCGTTAACGATGTTCAAGGCAGTGCGGCGCAGTGGTTAGCATTGCTGCCTCACGGCGCCGAGGTCCCAGGTTCGATCCCGGATCCAGGTCACTGTCCGTGTGGAGTTTGCACATTCTCCCTGTGTCTGCGTGGGACTCTCCCCTCGAACCCAAAGATGTGCAGGGTAGGTGGATTGGCCATGCTAAACTTCCCCTTAATTTGAAAAAAATTATTGGGTACTCTAAATGTGTCTAATTTTTTTTATCAAGTATGTTCAAGACTGAGATAGACAGAGTTTTAATCGGCGAGAGAATCAAGGGTTATGAGAATAAGGTGGGAAAGTGGAAATGAAATGAAAATGAAAATCACTTATTGTCACGAGTAGGCTTCAATGAAGTTACTGTGAAAAGCCCCTAGTCGCCACATTCCGGCGCCTGTTCGGGGAGGCTGGTACGGGAATTGAACCGTGCTGTTGGTCTGCTTTAAAAGCCAGCAATTTAGCCCAGTGAGCTAAACCAGCCCCTACTGGAATTGAGGATTGTGTCAGATCAGCCATGATCTCATTGAATGGCGGAGCAGATTCGATGGGCCGAATGGCCCACCGTTCCTGTGTCTTATGGTAAATCTTGGCCTCACTGTGTCAACCAATGGGATGGTGGTGGGTTGGACATACGGCAAACAGACCACCTTACAGCAGCCAATCAGAACAGTGTCTCTTTGAGTCTCATTGGCCAAACTTCTGATGAAAGTAGAATTATTGCACGCGCCAGACGCAGAGAGTGGAGGAGAGCAGCCGAAAACAAGCTGATTCTTCCACCACCCCGTCGCCCCACCATTGGCGGCCGTGCCTTCAGCTGTTGGGGCCGGAAACCCGGGCATCCCCCGCTTAAACCTTTCCACGTCTCCCTGCTCACTCCTCATTGGAGCCACTTCGTCAAACCTGCCCCTTCGACCAAACTTCATTGCTCACCTATCCCAATAGCTCCTTGTGTCAAATTGGATTTGATAATGTTTCTCCAATGCCACTTGAGCCATTTTGTTATGTTAAAGGAGCAATATAAAAGCGATTATTGTTGTGTTTTAAAAAAAATAATTTTTATTAAGGTTTTCACAAAATATAAACAACAAAACAATATTAACAGAACAACCATGGTAAAAACCCAAGAACAACACCCACCCCACTACAAAGGCAACTACTAAAACAAAAACAAAAAAAAGCAAACAACAAAAAGGAAAGAGATAACACCCGCCACATCCCACAAACCCATGTACACACTTCTCCCTCCCACTAAACCCAACCCCGCCCCCCAGGTTGCTGCTGCTGCCGGCCCATTTCCCTACCGTTCCGCCAGGAAGTCCAGGAAAGGCTGCCACCGCCTAAAGAACCCCTGTACTGATCCCCTCAGGGCAAATTTCACCTTCTCCAATTTGATGAACCCCGCCATATCGTTGATCCAGGCCTCCACGCTTGGGGGCCTCGCATCCTTCCACTGAAGCAGAATCCTCCGCCGGGCTACCAGGGACGCAAAGGCCAGGGCACCGGCCTCTTTGCGATTATTGTTGTTGATAGTTACCGCACACAATTTGGTTATGTCTCCAGCACAATGCAGTCAGTGGAGGATAGTGACCAATAACGGGTATCTGTAAAGTGAACAGCAGTGATTGATAGAGTTGGCCAATCGCCCCCATTCTGGCCAGGGGTACTGGGAAATTCTTTCTGCAGTTTTATTTTGGATAAGGGACAGTTGATGGTGCTGTTCCTAACGGCACCAAATTGTCCTCGTGAGACAGAAACAGGCGGTGCGGGTAAGCAGCTTCATGCATTCCTCTGAGCGCAGGTGGAGCGTGTAAATCAGTGCGGGGCAGCCTACGACCCGGGGGCGGGGGGGGGGGGGGGTGGTGGGGCACATGCGGCCCACCTGGGTCCTGAGTACGGCCCCACGAGGGGTTTGGTGACCATTGCCCACGCGAAGGGTCACCACGTTCCGCTCGTCTCCATCCTGGTCATTTCTTTCCTTCCAGTCTGACTGAGGTGATCCAGCCGTAAATCATGGAATTTACAGTGCAGAAGGAGGCCATTCCGCCCATCAAGTCTGCACCGGCCCTTGGAAAGAGCACCCTACCTAAGCCCATACTCCCACCCTGTACCCACACCTCCCCCCTATCCCTGTAACCCAACCTAACCTTTTTTGGACACTAAGGGCAATTTAGCATGGCCAATCCACCCAACCTGCACATCTTTGGACTGTGGGAGGAAACCGGAGCACCCGGAGGAAACCCACGCACACACGGGGAGAACGTGCAGACTCCGCACAGACAGTGACCCAGCCGGGAACCGAACCTGGGACCCTGGAGCAGTGAAGCAACCGTGCTAACCACTGTGCGAGCGACGTGAGATGCGAGCTGATTGCTCAGAATTAATGGTGGAGCAGGCTTGAAGGGCCGCGTGACCTCCTCCTGCTCCTATTGGTTCCTATGTTTTTCTAACATTGACCTTGTAGATCCCAAAGTGTAAATGTTTATTTTGCTTTTACCGTTTGAAATTGATGAAAGTTCTGTTAAATTAATTAAGCATTTTCTGTGACCCGTTACGAAATATTCGTCGTGTGTCAAATGTGTTCAATCTTATTCATAAGGTCATGGTTAGCGAACGAGCCCCGATTTTAACCTTGCGGCCCACTAAAGGAGGGCCTCTCGTGCGGCCCACTCACTAGCCCAGGTTGCCCATCGCCGCTGTAAACCGTTGCCTGTTTTATAATGGGCTCGGTGTTATGGCGTGTAACTTGTTCTCTTTCACACTGAATCCCAACAGCAAGGCAATTAAGAGGTTTGCTTCCAACCTTGTGTTGCCGTTGGCATGGACCCCAGTTTCCCCCCCCCCACCCTACCCCCCTCCTGCCAGGTTAGCAAGTGCGACAGCTTGTCCAGCTTTCAGCTGGAGCCTTGGTGAACCCCCCCCCCCACCCTCCCCAACCTCTTGACGCCCCCCCCCCCCCCCCTTTCACGGCAAGCGGAACAAACTGACGTCAGAAAGCCTTGTTGTGGAGCAGATGGTCCTCCTGTCGACTCAAGGACAAGGGTAACGGGGAATGGTGAAGGAGTAACTCGCTGCCCCTCTCGGCTAAAGGGGGGGGGGGGGGGGAGAGGGGCAGAGAGAGAGGAGGAGGGAGATGGTGGGCAGCGAAGCCGGCAGCTCACTGAGTGTTTCATCCTGTTTCCCTGCGAGGTGAAAGGTCAGGGAAGCAGATCACTGGCGTTCTCCACCGCAGGGATTCTGTACTCGGTATAATCTCTGGACTTTGGCATTTGTCTGCATCGGGTAATTAGTGCATCGCACACATGCCCAGCCGTGCTGATTATTGCCCCCATATCTGAATCTTCCAGATAGGACAAAAAAAAACTGTGTGTATTAACACAAAATATTACCTTGCACATTAACCAGAGCAAACAGCAGTTCATGAAAATGCATGATTTAGACTTTTATAAAGCTACTTATCTTAAAATGCCTTTTTCCACATACATTTTCATTCATTACTGTTCAATTACTGTAGTTCTGTTCAATTCTGTGTCTGTGTGAGGAGCAGAGAGACTGAGTGAATGTTATATTATGGATGCTGCAAACTAACATAAATCCTTCATAAATAGCTTTTATCTCGGAATACCATCGTGGTAATGGAATATTTAATGATAATTCAAGGACAAACTACAGCAATTCGTTGCTAATGGTTGTCAGAGGTGGCACTGTACATATGGAAAATAGAATTACCAATCAGTCTGCCCTGTGCTGGTCAGTGGCTGGTGATTTTAACTGGCTGGTAAGGAAGCCCAGTTAATAAGCTTGAAACTGCAGGCAATTTGTTTATTGTTGCAAAGTGTTCTGGGCCAGGGTTTAGAGAACCCCAAAGTGTATCATGGAGTTCACTTGACCCACAACTTTTAATAGATTGTGGTATGGGGAGCACACGGCCCACTCTACAGATGTGGCACAGCAGAAATGGAAAAGTATTTTTTTAAAGCAAAACAATGTTTATTCTATGAACTCAAGTTAACCTTCTTAAAACATACAGTGAACATCTTAGCAACCGGCAATTCAAATACAACCCCCAAAGAATACAACACTGCGTAATCCTTAATAACTTCCCAAACAACATCCAGAAGACAGAAGCACATTAGGTTTACATTCACTACTGAGAACATTTAGAATTCTGAATTCACCAAATGATCAAGGGATAGACTTTTTATGGCAGAGAGAACAGAAGTACACCTGCTCGGTCTGGCTTCAGCTCCAACACTGAAAAACGAAAAGAAAACACACCCTGCAGCAAACAGCCTAAAATGAAAGTAAACAGCTGACAGACAGCCCAGCTTCACCCACTCTCTGACATCACTGCAGTAGTAAACACCCATTTCTTAAAGGTGCACTCACTACAAATATTTATGTACACACCCATTTATAAACACCCATTTCTTAAAGGTGTTCTCACATGACCAAAGGGTCAAAGTGTTTTAAAACTGTCCAATCCCAACTGTTCTAGGCATGTCGGACTGAATGGCTTCCTCTGCTGTATCATTCTGCGAGTACGTCTTACATACAGCACAGAAACAGACCCTTTGGCTGAACTATTGGCGTCGGTGTTTGCGCTGGACACGGGCCTCCGACACCCTTCTTCGCCCCATCCTGTCAACTTACCTTTCTGTTCCTTCCACAATGACCCTTGTCGAACGTCATAAAAACCCGCCTGGTTCACTCACGTCCTTTAGGGAAAGAAATCTGCCGTCCTTACCCGATCTGGCCTACACGTGACACCAGACCCACAGCGACATGGGTGACTCGTAAATTCCCCTCTGAAAGGGCCCAGCGAGACACTTGGGTCGAGGGCAATTAGGGCTTCCCATGAATGAATAAAGAACTTCCTGATATTTTGACAAGGAGCAGAGGAGTTTTCACTCTGGCTTCAGATCTGATGATAATCTCAAACTTGTTTGTGGGACATTATTAACTGCCGCGCCACAGACATCACAGCAGAGGCAGCACTTCAGAAGTACTTCATTGGATGTGAAGCCTTCGATATGTTGTGAACACAGATAAGTGCAGTCCTGGCTAATTTAGAGTCAGAAATCTTGGTTCAGGCATCTGAAGGTGGAGATTCAATGCGGCATCTCCCCTCCTAACCCAATCTCAGTGATATTGTGCAGTTGGGAGGAAGCGATCTCCCCACTCCCCTGGGGATATAAAGGGAAGGTTCACTTGACTGTGTTTTTGTTGGGAGTCCGGCGTTTGGAAGGCCCTGGTTAGGTGGCTGCCGGCTCGGTTAATCTCCGCACCCAAATTCAGAACAGGGGATCCCCGTGGTGAACTCTAACCCTGAGGAAAATACTGTGGATATCGGAAACTGAAATATAAACAAAGAACGGCGGGAACGCGCAGCAGGTCTGACAGCACGTCTGGAGAAAAATAGAGTTCACGTTTCAGTCTCTGATTTTAGCCGAATGGTCGAGCTTCGTTTTTCTCTGTGTCTCTTACCTGTAGACAGCTCTTTGGAGAGTTTGTGTCACACATACACACACACACTGACACACAGACAATAACACACACTGGCACACACACACACCGACAAACACACACACAGACAGACAAACACATGCACTGGCACACAGCCAAACACATACAGACAATAACACACACAGACACACACACAGACAATAACACACACTGACAGACACACACACAGACAATAACACACACTGACAGACAGACATACTGAGACACAGACAGACGCATTGACACACACACTTACACACAGACACACACGCAGACACACAAAGACAGACACACTGACACACAGACAATAACACATACTGACACACAGACAATAACACACACTGACACACAGACAATAACACACACAGACAGGCACACACTCAGACAGGCAGACACGCACACAGGCAGACCCGCACACTGACAGACACACACACACAGGCGGACACACACACACTGACAGACACACACACAGGCAGACACGCACACTGACAGACACACACACAGGCGGACACACAGGCAGACACACACACTGACGGACACACACACACAGGCGGGCACACACACTGACAGACACACAGGCAGACACACACACTGATGGACACACACACACAGGCGGGCACACACACTGACAGACACACACAGGCAGACACACACACTGACGGACACACACACACACAGGCGGACACGCACACAGGCAGACACACACACTGACAGACACACACACAGGCAGACACACACACTGACGGACACACACACGCAGGCAGACACACACTGACAGACACACACACACAGGCAGACACACACACTGACAGACACACACACAGGCAGACACACACACTGACGGACACGGACACACAGGCGGACACACACACACTGACAGACACACACACAGGCAGACACACACACTGACGGACACACACACACACAGGCAGACACACACACAGGCAGACATGCACACTGACAGACACACACACACAGGCGGACACACAGGCAGACACACACACTGACGGACACACACTGACGGACACACACACACAGGCGGACACACACTGACAGACACACACACAGGCAGACACACACACTGACAGACACACACACACACACTGACAGACACACACACAGGCAGACACACACACTGACAGACACACACACAGGCAGACACACACACTGACAGACACACACACAGGCAGACACACACACTGACGGACACGGACACACAGGCGGACACACACACACTGACAGACACACACACAGGCAGACACACACACACAGGCAGACACACACACTGACAGACACACACACAGGCGGACACACAGGCAGACACACACTGACGGACACACACACACACACAGGCAGACACACACACTGACAGACACACACACAGGCGGACACACAGGCAGACACACACTGACGGACACACACACACACACAGGCGGACACACACTGACAGACACACACACACAGGCAGACACACACACTGACAGACACACACACAGGCAGACACACACACTGACAGACAGACACACACACTGACGGACACACACACAGGCAGACACACACACTGACAGACACACACAGGCAGACACACACACTGACAGACACACACACAGGCAGACACGCACACTGACAGACACACACACAGGCAGACACACACACTGACAGACACACAGGCAGACACACACACTGACAGACACACACACAGGCAGACACGCACACTGACAGACACACACACAGGCAGACACACACACTGACAGACACACACACTGACGGACACACACACAGGCAGACACGCACACTGACAGGCAGACACACACACACTGATAGACAGACATAGATGCCGTCAACTGTCTAAACCTACATTTCTGTGTCTAAATTAGCCAGAAATTGTAACGGAAACATGCATGTCCGAGAGTCTGTCAGCCCATCACCATCTCCACAAACACTTCACAACAATTGTGACTGAGACACCTTCGTGAAGAAAATAGAGAATTGCATTAGTGAAGTGCGTTTATAACTGTAAGAGAATAGTGTGAAAATATCCCAGAATCTCTCCGCCAACCGGCAGCTCCATCCCAGAACCCTGAGTCGAAAGATGAGAATTGTTTATTGTTTGTTTAAAAAAAAGAGAACAGAGAAAAAAAGCTGATAGTGCCGCGAATCCAGGAATTTGAACGAAAATCCACAATTGGTCAGTGAACACCTGATAAACCCAACTGATAACCCATTCTGATCAACAGCTTAGTTCCAAAATGAGACAACTGGTTTTTTTTCTCACATTCCAGAACGTTCTGGTATCATCTTGGGATTGCCAAACGCTCTCTGCGGCTCCAATGTCGCCTGTTTTGGGTCATCCTTGTTAAGCTTCATGGGATGTGGGTGGTCACTGGTTAGGCCAGCATTTATTGCCCATCCCGAGTTGCCCTTCAGAATGTGGTGGTGAGTTGTCTTCTTGAACCGCTGCAGTCCCTGAGGTGTAGGTACACCCACTGTGCTGTTAGGGAGGAAGTTCCAGGATTTTGACCCAGCGACAGTGAAGGAACGGCCGATATATTTCCAAGTCCGGGTGGTGAGTGACTTGGAGGGGAACCTCCAGGTGGTGGGGTTCCCAGGTATCTGCTGCCCTTGTCCTCTGAGATGGTAGTGGTCATGGGTTTGGAAGGTTCTGTCTCAGGAACCTTGGTGAGTTCCTGCAGTGCATCTTGTAGATGGTACACACGGCTGCCACTGTGTGTCAGTGGTGGAGGGTTTGAATGTTTGTGGAACGGTGAGCCAATCAAGCGGGGCTGCTTTGTCCTGGATGGTGTCGAGCTTCTTGAGTATTGTTGAAGCTGCACTCATCCAGGCTAGTGGGGAGTATTCCATCACACTCCTGACTTGCGCCTTGTAGATGGTGGGCAGGCGGTGGGGGTTAGGAGGTAAGTTACTTGCCGCAGGATTCTTAGCCTCTGACCTGCCCTGGTAGCCACAGTATTAATGTGGCTGGGTCCAGTTCAGTTTCTGATCAATGGTAACCCCCAGGATGTTGATTGTGGGGGATTCAGCGATGGTAATGCCATTGAATGTCAAGGGGCAATGGTTAGATCCACTCACGTTGGGAATGGCCATTGCCTGGAGCTTGTGTGGCCTGAGTGTAACACACAAATTGTCGGCTCGAGTCTGGATGTTGTCCAGGTCTTGCTGCATTTGGACACGGACTGCTTCAATATCGAACTGACTTTGACAAGTCAGCCCCGCATTAGGGCAAGTGAGCGAGGAGAGGGCTTTGGTTGAAGCGGTGGATTTGTAGGCAGTGCATCGTGAGGCTACCCCTTAACCGCAGACTAAGGCAGCGCGTGGTGATGTGTCGGAGGCAGAGTAGCTGGCAACACTCTCCTTACATTCACGGCCAAACGCCCCAATCTGCGGAAACTCACAGCAGCCCGTTCAGCAGCCCCCCCCCCCCCCCCCCCCCCCTCCATGTGACGTAGATTGATGAGATAAATACATTTTAATTTTCTTTGTTTTGAAACCTTCTAAAGGTTTCTGTTGCCCCGGTCTGTATGAGACAGGTGAGCCCCTTGTTGTAGTTTGCGCTGTGCTGCAGACTGCACCTTGTGGGGTTCCACTGGGAACACAACAGATGGAGGCATTCGATTATTCTGCGGTTAAGGGAGACCAAATGTTCAATTTGCTACCGAGAATGGCAGAGAAGGAACGAGGGGGGACCAGAAATTGCCGTTGTGCGGACAGATTTTTTCATCGGAAGCCAGTAGTTGGCAATGGGAGCGGAGCAGACACTGAGGTGTACTAATGTTCAGCCCCTTCAAACAACCAGCTGGGGTTTACAGGCCCCGCGCTCCCTACAGCACACACAGCAGCCTGGCAGCAGCTTGACTTGGCCATATGTGGAACTTCTCTATTCTGCACCTCAGTCCCCGGGGTGGTGGGGGGGGGGGGTGGGGGGTGGGGGGGAGGCGAGAGAGAGAGAGAGAGACACCAGAGGCAGGTGAATTGCTCTTAATGTGAGACACTAAATCACCAGGTTAACGTAAAAAGCTGAAAGAGAGGAAATGGATCCAGCGAAGGCTGACCCGGACTCCTTTCTAACTTTGCAGGGGGGGGTGGGGTGTCGCCGTGTGTATGTCTTTGCAGGTGACGGTGTGTGTATGTGGTGGAATGTGTGGGTCGGTGTATGTGGCTGTGTCTGTGTGTGCGCATGTGTCAGTGTATATATGTGTGTGTATGTTGGTGTGTGTCTCAGTGGCTGTGTGGGTGTGTGTGTGTGTGTGTGTATGCATATATAGCAGCGTGTGTCTCAGTCTGTGTTTTATATGTGTGTATGCACATGCATGTGTCAGTGTGCTTGTCTAGCTATCTGTGTGTGTGTGTACATGTGTGGTTGGAGTGTGTGTGCATGTGTGTGCATGCATGTCAGTGTGCATGTCTCAATGTCTGTGCCAGTGTGTGTGTGTGTGTGTCTGTGTCAGTGTATGTGTGCCTGTGTGTGTGTGTGTCTGTGTCAGTGTATGTGTGCCTGTGTGTGTGTGTGTCGGTGTCAGTGTGTGTGTGCCTGTGTGTGTGTGTGCCAGTGTGTGCGCCAATGTGTGTGTGTGCCTTTGTGTGTGTGCCAGTGTGCGCGCACCAGTGTGTGTGTGTCAGTGTGTGTTTGTGCCTGTGTGTGTGTGCCTGTGTGTGTGTGCCTGTGTGTGTGTGCCTGTGTGTGTGTGCCTGTGTGCCAGTGTGTGTGTGTGCGCCAGTGTGTGTGTGTGCCTGTGTGTATGTGTGTGCGCCAATGTGTGTGTGTGCCTGTGTGTGTGTGTGCCTGTGTGTGTGTGTGTGTGTGCCAGTGTGTGTGTGTGTACGCGCACCAGTGTGTGTGTGTGCCTGTGTGTGTGTGTGCCTGTGTGTATGTGTGTGCGCCAATGTGTGTGTGCGCCAGTGTGTGTGTGTGCCTGTGTGTGTGTGTGCCTGTGTGTGTGCACCTGTGTGTGTGCGCCAGTGTGTGTGTGTGCCTGTGTGTGTGTGTGCCTGTGTGTATGTGTGTGCGCCTGTGTGTGTGTGTGTCTGTGTGTGTGTCTGTGGCAGTGTATGTGTGCCTGTGTGTGTGTGTGTGCCAGTGTGAGTGTGTGTGTGTGTCTGTGGCAGTGTATGTGTGCCTGTGTGTGCGCCAGTGTGTGTGTGTGCCTGTGTGTGTGTGTGCCTGTGTGTATGTGTGTGCGCCTGTGTGTGTGTGTGTCTGTGTGTGTGTGTGTGCCAGTGTGTGTGTCTGTGTGTGTGTCTGTGTGCATGCCAGTGTGTGTGTGTGTGTGTGTCTGTGTGCATGCCAGTGTGTGCCTGTGTGTGTGCCTGTGTGTGTGTGCCAGTGTGTGTGTGTGTCAGTGTGTGTTTGTGCCTGTGTGTGTGTGTCTGCGTGTGTGTGTGCCTGTGTGTGTGTGCCTGTGTGCCAGTGTGTGTGTGTGCCTGTGTGTGTGTGTGCGCCAGTGTGTGTGCCAGTGTGTGTGTGTGCGCCAGTGTGTGTGCCAGTGTGTGTGTGTGTGTCAGTGTGTGTTTGTGCCTGTGTGTGTGCCTGTGTGTGTGTGTCTGCGTGTGTGTGTGCCTGTGTGTGTGTGCCTGTGTGCCAGTGTGTGTGTGCCTGTGTGTGTGTGTGCGCCAGTGTGTGTGTGTGCCTGTGTGTGTGTGTGCGCCAGTGTGTGTGCCAGTGTGTGTGTGTGCGCCAGTGTGTGTGCCAGTGTGTGTGTGTGTGTGTCAGTGTGTGTTTGTATGTGTGTGCGCCAATGTGTGTGTGTGCCTGTGTGTGTGCCAGTGTGTGTGTGTGTGTGCCAGTGTGTGTGTATGCCTGTGTGTGTGCACCTGTGTGTGTGTGCCTGTGTGTGTGTGCGCCAGTGTCTGTGTGTGCGTGTGCGCGCGCCAGTGTGCGTGTGTGCGCCAGTATGTGTGTGTGTGTGTCAGGCCTCTGATTGGGCGGGTCGTCAGCCTCAGGAACATGCCCGCCGGCCTTAATCGGACCAACCAGGAGACAGCAAAATGGAGGTTGGGTCCAGTGGCCGTACTGACGAGGTCAAGGCCAGAAGTGTCTGAAGGACCAACAACAGTGTCTCCAGCTACTGTGTATCGAGCCCTTTCATCGTTTAAAAAAACAAACCTTGATCAGGGGTCACTCTTCAGTCTTTATCAGAAAAGAGGATCAGGCAGGGATGATACATAGAACATACAGTGCAGAAGGAGGCCATTCAGTCCATCGAGTCTGCACCGACCCACTTAAGCCCTCACTTCCACCCTATCCCCATAACCCGATAACCCCTCCTAACCTATTTGGACACTAAAGGCAATTTAGCATGGCCAATCCACCTAACCTGCACGTCTTTGGACTGTGGGAGGAAACCGGAGCACCCGGAGGAAATCCACGCACACACGGGGAGGATGTGCAGACTCCGCACAGACAGTGACCCAGCCGGGAATCGAACCTGGGACCCTGGAGCTGTGAAGCCACAGTGCTAGCCACTTGTGCTGCCCTCCTTGATGCTCGACTTTGATGCTCAAATTGTTCAACCTCTCCTTCGGCAAAATCAAACTCACCGGCTAAACCCCGATCGAGGGTCTCTCATGGCGCAGCTCAATGAGGTTGGCAACACCCATCGCATTTACATAGCGCCTTCAACGTCGGAAAACATCAAAGCAGCTGGACAGAAGCGATTATCGGACCACAATGTGAGGCCGGGCCCCACGAGGAGGTGTCAGGACAAGCCGCCAAAAGTTTGGTAACGAGGCAGGTTTTTAAGGAGGAGAGAGAGAGAGAGAGGGAGGGGGTTAGGGGGGGGGAATTCCAGAGCTTGGGACCCCTGGCAGCTGACGGCACGGCTGCCCGGGGTGGAGCGTTTAGAGGAGCACGGAGGATTATGGGAGGCCACAGACATAGAGGGCGAGCAGGGATCAGAAAGATGAAAAGAGACTGCAACAATGACTTTCAGAAGATTTATTTAAAGCGCATGTGTATAAAACCAATGTCATGCAGCGGCTGCGGTGGCAAACACATCGTGTCGCTGGAAAACGCAAATGGAAACATAGATTTGAACTCCTCACGGAGGTTATATAATTACCAAAAGGGGGCAATGTGTTACTCGTCGACTGCAGACGTTCGTTACAGAATTACTCCAGCCAGTGGTCTGCAATGCACAGAATCACACATCAGACAGCAAATAACAGCCTCTGATCAATGTGCAATCACAGGCAACATCATCTGGAGGTGTGAGCAGTTACAGTTTTGTACACATGTGTTGGAATTCAAGTTCCCCATAAATTCAAATGAAATTGAAAGCGTTGGGCATTAAGCGTTTGCTCATTAACCATATGGAATCTAGCACTCTGGAATGTTTTACAGTGTGTTTTGAAAAGAGGAATTGAAGTGTGTGCACAGACGATCTCCTATTTGTACAGCTGGACAGCTTATTGAATAACTAGACTCCAGCCCAGGGATACAGCAGTTCCCGTTAGTGTGAGCATGGACACCCTTTACAAATTAGCAGAATACTCATTGTCTCTTGTCCCTCCCTCATCTCACGCTGCCTTTTTCTCTATCTCCCTCTCTCTATCTCTCGCTGTCTCTCCATCCCTCTCTCTCTCTCTGTTTCCCTTTCTCCTTATGTTTCACTCCCTTTCTGTCTCTCACTCTCTTTCTCTTTGTCTCATTTTCTATCTCTCTCACTCTTTGTGTCCCTGTTGCTTTCTCTCTCTCTCTCTCTCTCTTATTCACTGTGTGCCTGTGTCCCTCTCTGTCTGTCTCGCTCTCTGTCTCTCTCTTTCACTTGCGCCATCTCTCTCCTTCCACATCTCTCTGCCTGTCTCTTTCTCTTTCAGTTTCTGTCACTCTCTGCCTCTTGCAGTCTCGCCGCCTTTCGTCAGCCTGTGTTTCAATCTCTCTCTCTCTCTCTCACAGTCTCTCTCTCCTTGTCACACTCTCTGTCTTTATCTGACCCTCTCACACACACATGCTCTCTCTCTCTCTCTCTCTGTCATACTTGCAGTCTCTGTCTCGCTCTCTCTCACCATGTCGCTGTCTCTCTCACTCTCTCTCTTTCTCTGTCCTTCTCGCTCTCTGTTTCTGTCTGTCTCTGTCTCACAGTCTCTCTCTCTCTCTCTCTCTCTCTCTCTCTCTCCCCCCCCCCCCCCCCCACCCTTTCTCTGAGCTCCTAGCCATTACATTAAGCAAGCACCAAAACAAATCCCTCGTTGGTGCATTTAAAGACGTGCCCCCCCCCCCCCCCCCCCCCCCCCCCCAAAACCCGGGGGGGTAGGCTGGGGGGCAATGGCCTCCAGCTCGCAGAGCGAGAGAAACTTTTGATAGTGTACCAGTCGAGGATAGTGGAACTGCTGCTGTCAGCAGATCCAACGGTGAAAACAGTGTGAAGAAGCTTCCACTGGGACTGAATTACTGAAGACTTCTGCTCCTTGTTTTTTTTTTCCAGTATAATTGAGAGCACAGAGGGAGTTTGATTTCTCTGTCTCATGATTTGAAGGTGAAGACAAGTGCCTGCAGGTTTCTGTCAAAAAGCTGGGCTGTGCGCACTCTTCGCTGGCCAGTCTTAATTCCCGTAAACCTGATGCCAGGTCGCCGGTTACCGGCTTCGACCTGAGGTTTCCGTTTAAAATTCAGGAAATGATTTTACCCACAAATGTAAATTTTCATTTACTTTACAGAACAACCCAGAAAACACTGGCAGCGGACTAAACCGCTGACGGCTTTATTGTCCGGCATTGCTGTGTTGTTTGACCACCTTGGCAGTGTTTCAAACAGAAGGCCGAATTGAACCCGCCAGATAAAAGAGTGGCGCTCGGCCAGCCGGCTGGGCAAAGGGGGTATTTGAAAAGGGGGGGGGGCGCACCCGGGTGCTGTGTGGCCAATGGTGAGGGGGCGACAGGCCGCAGCTCTCGAAAGCACGGCCCTGGCAGCGAGCAGGGCCTGCTCAGGAAATGGAGATCGGAGCTGCGGGTGGAGACGCCTGGCACAGAGCATGTTGGCACCCCTGCTGCAAACGTCTGCCAGCTTATTTCAACCATAATTGGCCTTTCAGAACGCCTCGTGCATTGTTGCCATCAACCAAAGCCACGTTTGTGTGTGTGTGTGAGCGGCCGGGGGGGGGGGGGGAGAACCGGGGACCTGTACCCCACTGAGTACAGTTCCATAGTGATGCTGATCGGGGTGGGTGGGGGCTTGTTAGGGGAGCGGATTACAGCTTTCAACAGAAATAAATATCAGAATGTGACTGGGAAGTCAGACATGCTGCCAAAGGTTTTTCCTCTTGGACTGATTAGGACAAAGGCAGGAATACCAAATTTCAAACCGTTGCGGAAGTTTATACCAAAGGAGAAAGGGCTGCTGATTGTGTTACTCTGAACTCCCAAAAGGGATAAACAACCAGCGGCGGGATTCTCCCATCGGGAGTGTTTTACTCTGGCGTCAGCGCCCGTTCCGGGACCCCATTCTGCGGCGCACAGGGAGCTAGGACGGCGCTAGAGCGACCTACCCCACACCAGCTGCCGATCCTGGCACCGCAGGATCCGCACAGTTGGGCCGGCGCCAACGAGCACATGCGCAGTGGCCTTCTTCCCCGCGCCGGCCCAGACGGCAAATGGCGGAGGGCCACAGGAGCCGACGTGGAGGAAAGGACGCCGGGGAGCAGAGTGGCCGGCCTGCCGATCGGTGGGTCCCGATCGCAGGCCAGGCCACTACGGAGCCCCCCCCCCCCCCGCTGGGGACGGACCCCCACCCACAGGCCACCCCTGGACCCTTCAAAGCCGGGGTCCCACCGGCTCAGAGGATGTGAGAACGGCATGCGGAGAATTGCATTCCGGCGCCAGGGCGGAATGTAGCGATTCGCACAGCGCCACGCCCATTCTCCGATCCGGCAGGGGGTCGGAGAATTCCGGCCCATATTATCAAGCCATGCTCCTGTCTGAATGACCCGGAACTTGGGAGCCTGTAATTCTCTGTTGCTCTATTCATGGCAACAGCTCAGCCAATCAGAGATGGCTTGTTAACTCCCTCAGTACTGACCCTCTGACAGTGTGGAGCTCCCTCAGTACTGACCCTCTGACAGTGCGGCACTCCCTCAGTACTGACCCTCTGACAGTGTGGAGCTCCCTCAGTACTGACCCTCTGACAGTGCGGCACTCCCTCAGTACTGACCCTCTGACAGTGCAGCACTCCCTCAGTACTGACCCTCTGACAGTGCGGCACTCCCTCAGTACTGACCCTCTGACAGTGCAGCACTCCCTCAGTACTGACCCTCTGACAGTGCAACACTCCCTCAGTACTGACCCTCTGACAGTGCGGCACTCCCTCAGTACTGACCCTCTGACAGTGCAGCACTCCCTCAGTACTGACCCTCTGACAGTGCGGCACTCCCTCAGTACTGACCCTCTGACAGTGCAGCACTCCCTCAGTACTGACCCTCTGACAGTGTGGCAGTCCCTCAGTACTGACCCTCTGACAGTGCAGCACTCCCTCAGTACTGACCCTCTGACAGTGCAGGCACTCCCTCAGTACTGACCCTCTGACAGTGCAGCACTCCCTCAGTACTGACCCTCTGACAGTGCAGCACTCCCTCAGTACTGACCCTCTGACAGTGCAGCTCTCCCTCAGTACTGACTCTCTGACAGTGCAGCGCTCCCTCAGTACTGACCCTCTGACAGTGCAGCACTCCCTCAGTACTGACCCTCTGACAGTGCAGCACTCCCTCAGTACTGACCCTCTGACAGTGCAGCACTCCCTCAGTACTGACCCTCTGACAGTGCGGCACTCCCACAGTACTGACCCTCTGACAGTGCGGCACTCCCACAGTACTGACCCTCTGACAGTGCAGCACTCCCTCAGTACTGACCCTCTGACAGTGCAGCGCTCCCTCAGTACTGACCCTCTGACAGTGCGGCACTCCCTCAGTACTGACCCTCTGACAGTACAGCACTCCCTCAGTACTGACCCTCTGACAGTGCAGCACTCCCTCAGTACTGACCCTCTGACAGTGCAGCACTCCCTCAGTACTGACCCTCTGACAGTGCAGCTCTCCTCAGTACTGACCCTCTGACAGTGCAGCACTCCTCAGTACTGACCCTCTGACAGTGCAGCTCTCCCTCAGTACTGACCCTCTGACAGTGCAGCGCTCCCTCAGTACTGACCCTCTGACAGTGCGGCACTCCCTCAGTACTGACCCTCTGACAGTGCAGCGCTCCCTCAGTACTGACCCTCTGACAGTGCCGTGCTCCCTCAGTACTGACCCTCTGACAGTGCGGCACTCCCTCAGTACTGACTCTGTGATAGTGCAGCACTCCCTCAGCACTGACCCTCTGACAGTGCAGCACTCCCTCAGTACTGACCCTCTGACAGTGCAGCACTCCCTCAGTACTGACTCTGATAGTGCGGCACTCCCTCAGTACTGACCCTCTGATAGTGCAGCACTCCCTCAGCACTGACCCTCTGACAGTGCGGCACTCCCTCAGCACTGATCCTCTGACAGTGCGGCACTCCCTCAGTCCTGACCCTCTGACAGTGCGGCACTCCCTCAGTACTGACTCTGACAGTGCGGCACTCCCTCAGTAATGACCCTCTGACAGTGCGGCACTCCCTCAGTACTGACCCTCTGACAGTGCAGCACTCCCTCAGTACTGACTCTGACAGTGCGGCACTCCCTCAGTACTGACCCTCTGACAGTGCTGCACACCCTCAGTACTGACCCTCTGACAGTGCGGCACTCCCTCAGTACTGACCCTCTGACAGTGCAGCACTCCCTCAGTACTGACCCTCTGACAGTGCGGCACTCCCTCAGTACCGACCCTCTGACAGTGCGGCACTCCCTCAGTACAGACTCTGACAGTGCAGCACTCCCTCAGTACTGACCCTCTGACAGTGCAGCACTCCCTCAGTACTGACCCTCTGACAGTGCGGCACTCCCTCAGTACTGACTCTGAGAGTGCGGCACTCCCTCAGTACTGACCCTCTGACAGTGCAGCGCTCCCTCAGTGCTGCACTGGGGAGTGTCAGCTGCAGTACGTGCTCAGGTCTCTGGAATGAGATTATGAGTCTCCAAGCGTCTGACCCGGAGGAGAACGTGCTATCCAATGAGTTACCGAATCGTAGGCCAGCAGTTCCCAGTTACGATTCTGTACAACTGCAGTTTGAATTCAGTTTTGTTTCTCCGCTCAGTGATGAACGTTTTTTTGAAGAAAAGATGTAAGCAGAAACTAACTCGATAATTTGTTAGGGGGTAGGTGGCAGGACGCTGAAATAATATGATCTGTTTATTTTTGGTAATTGGAATGCATTAATAATGCATTATGCTTAATTGAACATATAACAGTAACACTTTCTGTGTGTCGTCCTATCCTCTTCCATTTTGGGTAATTAGTGCTGACTTGCTGCACCCTCAGTACAGAGCCTGTGTTTTCCAATGTTCTTATTCTTTATCGGGATGTGGGCCTCGCTGGATGGGCCCAGTGTTTATTGTCCGCCCCTAATTGCCCTTGAGAAGGTGGTGGTGAGCTGCCTTCTTGAGCCACTGCAGTCCCTGAGGTGTAGGTACACCCACTGTGCTGTTAGGGAGGGAGTTCCAGGATTTTGCCCCAGCGACAGTGAAGGAGCGGCCGATATATTTCCAAGTCAGGGTGGTGAGTGACTTGGAGGGAAACCTCCAGGAGGTGGGGTCCCAGGTATCTGCTGCTCTTGTCCTTCCAGATGGTAGTGGCCGTGGGTTTGGAAGGTGCTGCCTAAGGAGCCTTGGTGAGTTACTGCAGTGCATCTTGTAGATGGTACACACGGCTGTCACTGTGCGTCGGTGGTGGAGGGTTTGAATGTTTGTGGAAGGGGGAGCAATCAAGCGGGGCTGGTTTGCCCTGGATGTTGTCAAACTTCTTCAGTGTTGTTGGAGCTGCGCTCATCCAGGCAAGTGGAGAATTCTCACTATTGCATTCGTGAACAGGCATTGCTGAATTGTTAAGATTAAAAACACAGATGGCGTCTGGAGGGGACGTGGATGAGGAACACAGTGTGGGGGAGTATTGACCCCGATATTGGTGGGAGTGGGGAACCTGCTACCAGACGGACTGCTTGAGGTGAACAGTGTGGATTTAGTTAAGGGAAACTAGACAAACAGATGAGGGGGGGAAAGGAATAGATGGTTATGTTGATCGGGTGAGATTGAAAGGATGGTGGAAACGCATGTGGAGCAGCATAGACCAGATGGGCCGAATGGCCTGTTTCTGTAGATTATGCTTCTGTCAGGTAAAGGCTGTTCATGCATAATTATTGTATCCTGGAATTCCCCCGATGTTAAATAAAACAATTGCATTCCAGATAGAATCATAGAATTTACAGTGCAGAAGGAGGCCATTCGACCCATCGAGTCTGCACCAGCTCTTGGAAAGAGCACTCTACCTAAGCCCATATCTCCACCCTACTCCCACACCTGCACCCTGTCTCCTTAACCCCACTTAACCTTTTTTGGACGCTAAGGGCAATTTATCATGGCCAATCCACCTAACCTGCACGTCTTTGGACTGTGGGAGGAAACCGGAGCACCCGGAGGAAACCCACGCAGACAGGGGGAGAAAGTGCAGACTCCGCACAGACTGTCACCCAAGCCGGGATCGAACCCGGGTTCCTGGCGCTGTGAGGCAACAGCACTCCTTCAAATTTAGTAAAAACCCCTGGCAGCTTTGCGTTAGCCAAGTCCCGTTTCAAAACATCCCCCAGCCATTTAGTTATGCAGGCTGTACTAAGGGCAATTTGCTTCAAAGTCAGGGGTATCACCAGCAGCCACAACACTAGGTTGTTGACCACTGACATGTCAAATTCCAGGACTCAATAAAGCAAATGCATCAAGTCAGGAGGGAGCAACCAGTCCGCCAAAGAGTTAACCAGGAGCTTGGCGCTAACTCAGCCACACCCAGCACAGGATGGCGGAAGGACACAGGGCCCCTAATCACTGATCTGCAAACAGTGGCGTCATTTTCACCCAGCAGCAAAACCCATTAACCTTCTGCCGGGTAAAAGCAGAACTAGGGGGCATAGCCTCAAAATAAGGGGAAGTAGATTTAGGACTGAATTTAGGAGGAACTTCTTCACCCAAAGTGTTGTGAATCTATGGAATTCCTTGCCCAGTGAAGCAGTTGAGGCTCCTTCATTAAATGTTTTAAGATAAAGATAGATAGTTTTTTGAAGAATAAAGGATTAAGGGTTATGGTGTTCGGGGCCGGAAAGTGGAGCTGAGTCCACAAAAGATCAGCCATGATCTAATTGAATGGCGGAGCAGGCTCGAGGGGCCAGATGGCCTACTCCTGCTCCTAGTTCTTATGTTCCTATGCTCTTCTGCCGATTTAACCCCCCCCACCCCAACCTTACAGGGACCAGGTGGAAAACATTATCCAGACCCCAGGATTAGGGCGGGTTGAAAGGGTTGCAGATTTATCCACCAGTTTACACCATTTTATCTAGCCGATAAAGATCCCCTGTGCCAACTGCTGTCAATATGAAATAATTCTTCCATTTCAGATGTGCCGACGACAACCCACTGTAACTCCCAAACGCCGTTGTTGACTTGAGCACATTTTTTTGGCCTCCCATCCCAGTTTGCCATTCAGTGCCCAAGCAATTCCCTCAGTGTCACATTTGATTACGTTTTCCCATCTCTCCCTACTTTAAACCTTCCGTTTCAAATTCGCAACCCACTCTAACCTTCGAGAACAATTTCCAAAATCACAATAATGGGTTGAATGATAACCCCTTTGTACGTTTCAGTCCGAATTGCATGAACTCCTTTATTTCCGAAATGAAATTTGAACACGATTATTTGTGACTATTATTTTAAAAATTCCATCTCAAATCCCCAAGTTACAAATTCTCAGAACAATTTAACAGCAATAATTCTGACTTAATTGTAATATACATTGTACTATTAAAATAAATTATAAATCAATTATATATAATACATATAAATTGCATATATATATTTATATTATATTATGCGTATGCGCACATATATAAATATAACAGATAAGGGCAGCACGGTGGCCTAGTGGTTAGCACAACCGCCTCATGGCGCTGAGGTCCCAGGTTCGATCCCGGCCCTGGGTCACTGCCCGTGTGGAGTTTGCACATTCTCCCCGTCTCTGCGTGGGTTTCGCCCCCACAACCCAAAAATGTGCAGAGTAGGTGGATTGGCCACGCTAAATTGCCCCTTAATTGGAAAAAATAATTGGGTAATCTAAATTTATTTAAAAAAAATATAACAGATAGCTGATTGCTATTTGGACTTAATATGTACAATAATTGAGACCAATTTTAGCAGACGCTATTCCCGCCCGCCCCTGGCCTGAGGTACCCACCAAACCTGCTGATTTTGATCCGGGAGAGTGTATCAAGTCTTTCCCTTTACAAATGAGATCAAAAGCTGCACAGCGGATGACTTGTTTCGAAAAGAAAATTAAAGGTAGCATGGTAGGTTAATAAGGCCATTCAAAAAAAACAAAGCGCGAGCTGGAACTCAGCGCTAAGGATTGAGAAGCAGGGAAGTTATGTCAAAAAAAATGTAAATCTTGCTTCAACTACACTTGGAGCACTGAGTGCAATTGTGCTTTTATAAAAACACTATCCAGCCACTGCAGAAAGTGCATTAAAGATTTATAAGGATTTAGACCAGAACTGAAAGGCTATAACACCCAGGAAGCACCAAATAGACATGGACTCCATTCTCTGTAAAAAAAAAAGGAGGCTGCGGGTCACTTGTTGGAGATCCTCAAAATTAGGAAGGTTTGATAGGCTAGACATGGAGAAGATGTTTGCACATGTGAGAGGGAATCCAAAAATCAGATCCATAAATACAGGATGATCACTAATATATCCGGTAAGGCTTAGATACAGCGTAAAACTCCCTCTACACTGTCCCCATCAAACACTCCCAGGACAGGTACAGCACGGGTTAGATACAGAGTAAAGCTCCCTCTACACTGTCCCCATCAAACACTCCCAGGACAGGTACAGCACGGGGTTAGATACAGAGTAAAGCTCCCTCGACTCTGTCCCCATCAAACACTCCCAGGACAGGTACAGCACGGGGTTAGATACAGAGTAAAGCTCCCTCGACTCTGTCCCCATCAAACACTCCCAGGACAGGTACAGCACGGGGTTAGATACAGAGTAAAGCTCCCTCTACACTGTCCCCATCAAACACTCCCAGGACAGGTACAGCACGGGGTTAGATACAGAGTAAAGCTCCCTCTACACTGTCCCCATCAAACACTTCCAGGACAGGTACAGCACAGGGTTAGATACAGAGTAAAGCTCCCACTACACTGTCCCCATCAAACACTCCCAGGACAGGTTCAGCACAGGGTTAGATACAGAGTAAAGCTCCCTCTACACTGCCCCCATCAAACACTCCCAGGACAGGTACAGCACAGGGTTAGATACAGAGTAAAGCTCCCTCTGCACTGTGTCCATCATCACTCACAGGACAGGTACAGCACGGGGTTAGATACAGAGTAAACTCCCTCTGCACTGTCCCCATCAAACACTCCCAGGACAGGTACAGCACGGGGTTAGATACAGAGTAAAGCTCCCTCTGCACTGTCCCCATCAAACACTCCCAGGATAGGTACAGCACGGGGTTAGATACAGAGTAAAGCTACCTCTACACTGTCCCCATCAAACACTCCCAGGACAGGTACAGCACGGGGTTAGATACAGAGTAAAACTCCCTCTGCACTGTGTCCATCAAACACTCACAGGACAGGTACAGCACGGGGTTAGATACAGTAAAGCTCCTTCAATACTGTGCCTATCAAAGACTTCCAGGACAGGTACAGCACAGGGTTAGATACAGAGTAAAGCTCCCACTACACTGTCCCCATCAAACACTCCCAGGACAGGTACAGCACAGGGTTAGATACAGAGTAAAGCTCCCTCTACACTGTCCCCATCAAACACTCCCAGGACAGGTACAGCACAGGGTTAGATACAGAGTAAAGCTCCCTCTGCACTGTCCCCATCAAACACTCCCAGGACAGGTACAGCACAGGGTTAGATACAGAGTAAAGCTCCCTCTGCACTGTGTCCATCATCACTCACAGGACAGGTACAGCACGGGGTTAGATACAGAGTAAACTCCCTCTGCACTGTCCCCATCAAACACTCCCAGGACAGGTACAGCACGGGGTTAGATACAGAGTAAAGCTCCCTCTGCACTGTCCCCATCAAACACTCCCAGGATAGGTACAGCACGGGGTTAGATACAGAGTAAAGCTCCCACTACACTGTCCCCATCAAACACTCCCAGGACAGGTACAGCACAGGGTTAGATACAGAGTAAAGCTCCCTCTACACTGTCCCCATCAAACACTCCCAGGACAGGTACAGCACAGGGTTAGATACAGAGTAAAGCTCCCTCTGCACTGTGTCCATCATCACTCACAGGACAGGTACAGCACGGGGTTAGATACAGAGTAAACTCCCTCTGCACTGTCCCCATCAAACACTCCCAGGACAGGTACAGCACGGGGTTAGATACAGAGTAAAGCTCCCTCTGCACTGTCCCCATCAAACACTCCCAGGATAGGTACAGCACGGGGTTAGATACAGAGTAAAGCTACCTCTACACTGTCCCCATCAAACACTCCCAGGACAGGTACAGCACGGGGTTAGATACAGAGTAAAACTCCCTCTGCACTGTGTCCATCAAACACTCACAGGACAGGTACAGCACGGGGTTAGATACAGTAAAGCTCCTTCAATACTGTGCCTATCAAAGACTTCCAGGACAGGTACAGCACAGGGTTTAGATACAGAGTAAAGCTCCCACTACACTGTCCCCATCAAACACTCCCAGGACAGGTACAGCACAGGGTTAGATACAGAGTAAAGCTCCCTCTACACTGTCCCCATCAAACACTCCCAGGACAGGTACAGCACAGGGTTAGATACAGAGTAAAGCTCCCTCTGCACTGTCCCCATCAAACACTCCCAGGACAGGTACGGCACGGGGTTAGATACAGAGTAAAGCTCCCTCTGCACTGTGTCCATCTTCACTCACAGGACAGGTACAGCATGGGGTTAGATACAGAGTAAACTCCCTCTACACTGTCCCCATCAAACACTCCCAGGACAGGTACAGCACGGGGTTAGATACAGAGTAAAGCTCCCTCTGCACTGTGTCCATCAAACACTCACAGGACAGGTACAGCACGGGGTTAGATACAATAAAGCTCCTTCAATACTGTGCCTATCAAACACTCCCAGGACAGGTACAGCACAGGGTTAGATACAGAGTAAAGCTCCCACTACACTGTCCCCATCAAACACTCCCAGGACAGGTACAGCACAGGGTTAGATACAGAGTAAAGCTCCCTCTACACTGTCCCCATCAAACACTCCCAGGACAGGTACAGCACAGGGTTAGATACAGAGTAAAGCTCCCTCTGCACTGTCCCCATCAAACACTCCCAGGACAGGTACGGCACGGGGTTAGATACAGAGTAAAGCTCCCTCTGCACTGTGTCCATCTTCACTCACAGGACAGGTACAGCATGGGGTTAGATACAGAGTAAACTCCCTCTACACTGTCCCCATCAAACACTTCCCAGGACAGGTACAGCACGGGGTTTAGATACAGAGTAAAGCTCCCTCTGCACTGTCTCCATCAAACACTCACAGGACAGGTACAGCACGGGGTTAGATACAATAAAGCTCCTTCAATACTGTGCCTATCAAACACTCCCAGGACAGGTACAGCACAGGGTTAGATACAGAGTAAAGCTCCCACTACACTGTCCCCATCAAACACTCCCAGGACAGGTACAGCACAGGGTTAGATACAGAGTAAAGCTCCCTCTACACTGTCCCCATCAAACACTCCCAGGACAGTACAGCACAGGGTTAGATACAGAGTAAAGCTCCCTCTACACTGTCCCCATCAAACACTCCCAGGACAGGTACAGCACAGGGTTAGATACAGAGTAAAGCTCCCTCTGCACTGTGTCCCCATCAAACACTCCCAGGACAGGTACAGCATGGGGTTAGATACAGAGTAAAGCTCCCTCTGCACTGTCCCCATCAAACACTCCCAGGGCAGGTACAGCACGGGGTTAGATACAGAGTAAAGCTCCCTCTGCACTGTGTCCATCAAACACTCACAGGACAGGTACAGCACGGGGTTAGATACAGTAAAGCTCCTTCAATACTGTGCCTATCAAACACTCCCAGGACAGGTACAGCACAGGGTTAGATACAGAGTAAGCACCCACTACACTGTCCCCATCAAACACTCCCAGGACAGGTACAGCACAGGGTTAGATACAGAGTAAAGCTCCCTCTACACTGTCCCCATCAAACACTCCCAGGACAGTACAGCACAGGGTTAGATACAGAGTAAAGCTCCCTCTACACTGTCCCCATCAAACACTCCCAGGACAGGTACAGCACAGGGTTAGATACAGAGTAAAGCTCCCTCCGCCTGTGTCCCCATCAAACACTCCAGGACAGGTACAGCATGGGGTTAGATACAGAGTAAAGCTCCCTCTGCACTGTCCCCATCAAACACCCCAGGGCAGGTACAGCACGGGGTTAGATACAGAGTAAAGCTCCCTCTGCACTGTCCCCATCAAACACTCCCAGGACAGGTACAGCACGGGGTTAGATACAGAGTAAAGCACTGTCCCCATCAAACATTCCGAGGACAGGTACAGCACGGGGTTAGATACAGAGTAAAGCTCCCTCTACACTGTCCCCATCAAACACTCCCAGGACAGGTACAGCACGGGGTTAGATACAGAATAAAGCTCCCTCTACACTGTCCCCATCAACCACTCCCAGGACAGGTACAGCACGGAGTTAGATACAGAGTAAAGCTCCCTCTACACTGTCCCCATCAAACACTCCCAGGACAGGTACAGCACGGGGTTAGATACAGAGTAAAGCTCCCTCTGCACTGTCCCCATCAAACACTCCCAGGACAGGTACAGCACGGGGTTAGATACAGAGTAAAGCTCCATCTACACTGTCCCCATCAAACACCCCCAGGACAGGTACAGCACGGGGTTAGATACAGAGTAAAGCTCCATCTACACTGTCCCCATCAAACACTCCCAGGACAGGTACAGCACGGGGTTAGATACAGAGTAAAGCTCCCTCTGCACTGTCCCCATCAAACACTCCCAGGACAGGTACAGCACGGGGTTAGATACAGAGTAAAGCTCCCTCTGCACTGTCCCCGATGACTGTCACAAGCAACATTCCTGATTGTACAATCGAAGGAACGGAGTCTAAAATGGCACTGGTATCTCAGCCATTCAAACCTCTTCACGGCATTTTTCGTGGAAAGATTCAAAATTGATCAATTTTCGAAAGAGTCTCTGGTTGTCCATCAAACAGACCTAGGGGCAGATTGGCTGAGACCGATTGAGAAAACCGTATTGAATGATGAGATGGGCATTAAGCCATGTCCAGCAATTAAAGAATTAATTGATCATTCGCAATTAATATACAATCGATTAAGGCGTTAAAACAAAACCCGCAGGAGAAATGGTCGAACTGCGGCTAATAAGAGAAGTTAAAGATGGAATTAAAGGAGGGCGCTTACGCTGTTCCAGGAAAGAGGAATTAAGCTGGGTGAGACCATGGATATTGTACATGGTGCACACAACTGTCCTCGTCAGCCAATGGCTGAGGGAATGAGTGTTGAAGGTTGTGGATGGCTGTGTGCAGATCGTATATGAAATGCACGCTGACTGCAATTATCCTTTAACAGAAAGGAAAAACACTTGAGTTCCAAACCTTTGACAGCGACACTGGTTCATTCCATAGGCACATTGATGAAAGCGGCTGTGCAACAGGTCGAGATTTAGCGGCCCAGGAGCTTGCGCGAGGCTGGTGAATAAACCCAGGCTTCCTCACCAAGAAATACCTTGAGAACAGTCCAGGCCCTCGGTCGCTTCGGAGCCTGAAGAGAAACAGGGACATCCCACAGCAGTTGGGGGACATTGTCCAGTTGACTTGCACCTTTACTGTTTGATTTGAATCCAGTGATGGCTCAGTTTTAATTCAAAATGGGTGGACCTGAATTTCGCCCATAGCATTGCTGCAGGACCGAAGCAGGCCATTCGGCCCAACAAATCCATGCTGGCCCCCTGCAAGAGTGATTCACCCAATTACGCTGCCCCCTATCCCTGCATCCTCTCAAACACCCTCTCTCGCCTACACCCCCTCCCCTCAGACCCCCTCACACCCCTTGCCCTCACACCCCCTCTCCCTCTCACCCCTTCCCCTCACACCCCCTCACACCCCTCCTCCTCACACCCTTCCCCCTCTCACACCCCCTCTCCCTCTCACCCCTTCCCCTCACACCCCCTCACACCCCTCCTCCTCACACCCTTCCCCCTCTCACACCCCTCCCCCTCTCACACCCCTCCCCCTCTCACACCCCTCCCCCTCTCACACCCCTCCCCCTCTCAAACACCTAACCCCCACACCCCCTCCCCCTCCCACCCTTCCCCCTCACACCCCCTCTCCCTCTCAAACACCCTCCCCCTCTCACACCCCTCCCCCTCTCAAACACCTAACCCCTCCCACCCCTCCCCCTCTCACACCCCTCCCCCTCTCAAACACCTAACCCCCTCCCCCTCCCACCCCTCCCCCTCTCACGCCCCTCCCCCTCTCAAACACCTAACCCCCACACCCCCTCCCCCTCCCACCCTTCCCCCTCACACTCCCTCTCAAACACCCTCCCTCGCACACACCCCCTCCCCCTCAGACACTCCCTCCCCCTCTCACACTCCCTCCCTTTCAAACACCCCTTCCCCCCACACACCCTGCCTCAAGCACACACTCTCCCTCTCCCCACACACACCCTCACAGCCCCTCCCCCTCACACCCCCTCTCCCTCTCAAACACCCTCCCTCGCCCACACCCCCTCCCCCTCACACCCCTCCCCCTCACACCCTTCCCCCTCACTCTCCCTCTCAAACACCCTCCCTCGCCCATACCCCCTCCCTCTCAAACACCCTCCCTCGCCCATACCCCCTCCCCCTCACACCCCTTTCCCTCAGACCCCCTCACACCCCTCCCCCTCACATTCATCCCCCTCAGACCCCCTCCCCCTCACACCCCTCCCCCTCACACCCTTCCCCCTCACACCCCCTCCCCCTCTCACACCCCTCCCCCTCTCAAACACCTAACCCCCACACCCCCTCAGACCCCCTCCCCCTCACATCCCTCTCCCTCACACCCCTCTCCCTCACACCCCTCCCCCTCACACCCCTCCCCCTCACACTCATCTCCCTTAGACACCCTCTCCCTCACACCCCCATCCCCCTCACACCATCCTCCCCTCTCGCGTCCCCTCCGCCTCTCACACCCCCTCATCACTCACACCCCCTCCCCCTCTCAAACTCCATCCCCCTCACACTCCTTCCCACTCTCACAACCCCCCCTCACTCAGACCATACCCCCTCTCACACCCCCTCCCACTCACACCCCCTCCCCTCTCACGCCCCCCTCCCCCTCTCACATCCCCTCCCCCTCTCACATCCCCTTCCTCACTCACACCCCTTCCCCCCCCTCACACTCCCTCTTACACCCCCTCCCCCTCACACCGCCCTCCCCTCACACCCCCTCCCCTCTCAGAACCCCCTCCCCCTCACACCCCCTCCCCCTTCACACCCCCTCACACCGGGCCATCTGTCGTTTGTTCTTATAGCTGCTACTTTCCGTTGCGGCTTCTACATTCTCCGCATTTGGCTGTCCCTCTCCTGGTGGATGCTGAACAATTAGATGATCCGATCACCTGGTTACTGTTCCATTGCTGTCTGTGGGAGCTTCCTGTGCGCAAATTGGCTGCCGGCTTTCCTGCATGGCAGCAGTGACAAGTATGTGATTGGCTGTGAAGTGCATTGGGGTGTCCCGCGGTCATGAGGTGGTACCCCCAGTACCATCCTAACTGCAAGATAACATGCAAAGGACAACGCTGAAGACGCTGGTTTATCGTTGGGTACATCCTGCTCTCTCAGTCTTGTCTGATTAGAATGTGCTGGCAATGCGAAACTTCTGTGTTACCTTTTTTGCCACACAGCTTTTACGTTTTCTGTTATGAACCTGAAAACGTGCCTGATTTATGAGCAAATAAATAATGATTGCATTGGCTATAGTGCGAGTGGAACACGGACATGAGGCTCATGAATAAGTTAATTTAATCAGAAAATAGTTTTGTCCCTAGTGGGACTGAACTGAGGAATAATTATTGAACAATGGCAGGCGGAACGTATCAGACTGCAGAGGGGAGGTGACCAACGAACAGTCTCGGTGAAACTGGAGTAATGTTGTTATTCAATCTATCGCTAAAACATTCTGTACACAACAATCCGGAATACTGATTTCCCACAATAAGGGATGGGCGCAATAAGGTACAAAGATCGATGCAAAGCAACCACGAGGCCTCGTTGGAAATCAGCATCTGGGAATCACCCAGCGCAGGAAACCATTCAGCCCATCAAACCTGTGCTATCTCTTTGACAGAGCAATGCGATGAGCCCCACTCATCCGCTCTCTCTCCTGCAAATTCAGAGTACCCTAACCTGCACAAAATCCCGTTCACATATCGTTCTTGATCCAACAACATCTCCTTTTTAAAATTCCCACCCTTGTTTCCAATTCCCTCCATGGCCGCTCACCTCCCTATCGCCCCTCTCCCTATCGCCCCTCTCTCTGGCACCCCTCTCTCTGACCCTCCGAGATCTCTCTAATTCTGGCCGCTTGTGCGTTTCCGATTTTGATAATAATTATTATTATTGTCACAATTAGGCTGACAATGATGTTACTGTGAAAATCCCCTAGTCGCCACATTCCGTCGCCTGTTCGGGTACACTTCGGGACTTGTGGGAGGAAACTGAAGCGCCCGGAGGAAACCCACGCAGACACGGGGAGAACGTGCAGACTCCGCACAGTCACCCAAGCCAGGAATCGAACCCGGGGCCCTGGCGCTGTGAAGCAACAGTGCTAACCATCATGCTACCGTGCCGCCCAGCACAAAGGGCTGGGCCTTCTGCTGCCTTGGTGTTGAGCTCTGGTATAAATGCTAAACCCTTGCTAATCTACATGAAGACCCATGGCACAATTGCAAAACCGTGAATAAATGTGACCAGCGAATCGAGGCTACGTTGAAGGCTGCAATCTTCACCTTCTGTGAAACTCTTGTTCGAATCAACCTATATTAGCGCACGGTGTTGTGAGATTCTAACTGAGGGAACAGTGGATTATGAGCAGGTTGAATGAAGTCTCACACAGTGATGTGTAAACTCGGATCTTCCGGACAAATGCGAGGTAATGCATTTTGGAAGGTTTAATGCAGGTAGGGAATATACAGTGAATGGTAGAACTCTAAAGACTATTGAAAGTCAGAGAGATCTAGGTGTACAGGTCCACAGGTCACTGAAAGGGGCAACACAGGTGGGGAAGGTAGTCAAGAAGGCATACGGCATGCTTGCCTTCATTGGCCGGGGCATTGAGCATAAGAATTGGCAAGTCATGTTGCAGCTGTATTGAACCTTAGTTAGGCCAAACTTGGAGTATAGTGTTCAGTTCTGGTCGCCACACTACCAGAAGGATGTGGAGGCTTTAGAGAGGGTGCAGAAGAGATTTACCAGGATGTTGCCTGGTCTGGAGGGCATTAGCTATGAGGAGCGGTTGAATAAACTCGGTTTGTTCTCACTGGAATGACGGAGGTTGAGGGGGTGACCTGATAGAGGTCTACAAAATTATGAGGGGCAAAGACAGAGTGGATCTTTCGTCAGAGGGTAGAGGGGTCAATTACTAGGGGGCATAGGTTTAAGGTGCGAGGAGCAAGGTTTAGAGGAGATATATGAGGCAAGTTTTTTACACAGAGGGTAGTGTTTCCCTGGAACTCGCTGCCGGAGGAGGTGGTGGAAGCAGGGACGATAGTGACGTTTAAGATAAATTGATAAATACATGAATAGGATGGGAATAGAGGGATACGGACCCAGGAAGTGTAGCAGATTTTAGTTTAGACGGGCAGCATGGTCGGCACGGGCTTGGAGGGCCGAAGGGCCTGTTTCCGTGCTGTACTTTTCTTTGTTCTTTGAGACAATGACGGCTCCTTTTCAGTCGATCCAACCCGGGAGATAATCAGTAACTCTCCACTTCCCTGCACCTGAAACTTTACTGACTCCAGTCTGTTCCAGGCACCTGGAGGCGAAACTCTACCACTCATGCTAAAGCTCATTAAACCCTTCAACAAAAACGTGCATTAAAACCTCACCACATAATTAGACCTGTACAAAAGGAGTATGTGACTGTTTTTGATAAGTGCGCACCAGAAGATCAAAATTCGGCAACCGGGACACTTCTCTGGTGTGCCAGAGACAGGAGCCCAAAGCATCAAATAGTATAGATGCTACGGTGCACAATAGCGGGGAGCTGGGGATATATCCAGTACGGCATTGAACCGTCTCTCTAACTAATGTATCAGTTGGACCAGGTTTAATTAGGCAGAATTAGAATTCCAAAATGATATCTGTGATATCTGATACAGATGCATTAAGGGAGAAAGCGGATACCCCTGTGTAATGGCTTCGCGCAGCCCTGTTGCTGAGAGCTGTGCAGAGAGGGTGAAGTGTACTCAAGAAGGAAGAAGCTTTTTATATGATTTCTGTATTATTGAAAGGTGTATAAAAAATGCATGCTGTGCGAGGGGTCAGACAGCTGATGCAGTACATACTTGTCCACTCCATAGCAAAGCAAAATTAAACCATGTACCTCTGCAACTCACTCTATTGTGCTAGTTATCAACCCGTTTGACAGATTTGGAAGCCGCGATTGTTATTTTCTTGGAGGGGGTTTGCGATTCGGTTTTGGGAAATCGAGATGGTGAAGTAACTCTGAAGAGACCTCAGCCGTTGTAAAATATTCAGAGAAAGCAGAGACTTCAAACCAGTTCCACATCCCGAGCAACACTGGACCACGTTGCCGGGTACGCTTACACAAACGTCAGGTTCAGTGCAACTTTAAAGAATGTCCTTTTTTCCTTCTGGCAAGGTGAATACAGTTTTATATATTTGGGGGGAAAAAACGGAAGACAACACTCTTTCATTCCCGGCGTCACAACTTTTGTTTGAGTAAACTGGTGCGGAAGGCAAAAGTCGGAGAATATCGCGCTGAGCAGAATGATGTTCCGCTCAAACTCCACCCGTAACGATGAGCCGATTTCTTTCGTCCTTCAGGAATAGGCCGAAGGCTTTTGCATTTGGGAAGGCCAACGAGAGCAGAAAGTCAATCTGTGCCTGTAGACCGAAGGATGTACAAATGTGTCAATATGTTGGGCGGCACGGTGGCACAGTGGTTGGCACTGTTGCTTCACAGCGCCTGGGACCCGGGTTTAATTCCCACTTGGGTCACTGTCTGTGTGGAGTCTGCACGTTCTCCCCGTGTCTGCCTGGGTTTGCTCCGGTTTCCTCCCACAAGTCCTGAAAGACGTGCTGTAGGTACACCCAGAGTGCTGTTAGGGAGGGGGTTCCAGGGCTTTGACCCAGCGACAGTGAAGGAACGGCGATGTATTTCCAAGTCGGGATGGTGAGTGACTTGAGGATAACCTCCAGGTGGTGCCTCAGGAGCCTCGGTGAGTTGCTGCAGTGCATCTTGTAGATGGTACACACGGCTGTCACTGTGCGTCGGTGGTGGAGGGTTTGAATGTTTGTGGAAGGGGAGCAATCAAACGGGGCTGCTTTGTCCTGGATGGTGTTGAGCTTCTTGAGTGTTGTTGGGAGCTGCACTCATCCAGGCAAGTGGAGAGTATTCCATCACATTCCTGACTTGTGCCTTGCAGATGGTGGACAGGCTTTGGGGAGTCAGGAGGTGAGTTATTCCCCACAGAATTCCCAGCCTCTGACTTGCTCTTGAAGCCACAGTATTAATTTGGCCAGTCCAGTTAAGTTTCTGGCCAATGGTAACCCCCAGGATGTTGATAGTGAGGGATTCAGTGATGGCAATGCCATTAAATGTCATCAGGAGATAATTAGATTCTCTCTTGGAGATTTTCATTGCCCGGTGAGGTGGTTAATAACCTGTCCACACCAAAGAGTTAAGTCAAGTTCATTTATAGGCAAAGGCTTTTGGGTGAAGAGCTGGCACTCCACAGTGCTCGCAGTCTCCGTCTCAATTACAGGGCGGCAGTTCGCCTTTTTTATACATGTTCCTCATTAGCTTGAAGGGGTTAAAATGACCAATTAGGTCCCCCTAGCAACAATTAGCTTCCAATCACATTCCTCTGAAAACATTCGATAACTGATGTCCACAACTCCTTGTTTTCAGTAACGCAGGTGTCACAACAGTAATCTTTACCTTAACACCCGGCATCTTGTGCATTGTAAGCACACATTATTGATGGTGGTCAGAAATCTTCTCCACAAGTCTTTTTTAATAGTTGCTGTTCAAAATCATGAGCGGCTTTGACAGTATAGATCAGGAAACCCCTTTCCCAGTTACAGGAGAGTTGGACAGCCAAGGGCTAAATTAATCGGCAGAGAACCAGGTGATGGTGTGAGGAAAGATTTTTCACACAATGATCTGGAACATGGTGCCCAAAAGGGCGGTGGAAGAAGATTCAATAGGATCATTTCAAAAGGGGATTTGATAATTAATTTGTAAAGTGGAAATTGATAGGGCTATGGGGAAAGAGCGAGTGCGACTAATTGGATGGCTCCTTCACAGAGCCAGGACACGCATGATGGGCTGAATGGCCTCCTTCAGTGCTGCGGTATACTGTGGTGTGAAGCCACGTGTCGGTATTTTCAGATGGGACGTCAAACCTCTTGGTTTTGGATGTAAAGACAATCCCACGGCCACCCTTTCGACGAAGAGCAAGGGGGGAGGATGGAATAGTCTTCCCTCAGCAAACATCAGACACGCAGCTGATCTCAGTCATTCTCCCATTGCTGTTTATGGGAGCTTGCTGTGCCTGAATTGGCTGCTGCGTTTTCGACAAGCGATCGAGCTTCTGAATTGGTCGGCAGAACGCTTTGGCCGCGGAAGGCATTACGGAAATGCGGTTGTTATAATATGGGGACCGGGGAGGCCACAATTTCACACAGCAGGCTCCTAAAAACAGCAATGCGGCTCGATGAATTGTGGCAGGCGATAGTTATTGTCACGAGTGAAAACTCCCTCACATTCGGAGTGTCCAGTCACCCCTCAGAAATATCCAACTTTGGATGTAATTTCACGCAATTTAATGGGGAAAATAAACAGAGTTGCGGGTGCGTTTGGCGTTTTGTTTCCCAGCCTTGCCACCCAGGCAGCTTGGCACTGCCAGCCTGGCTCCCTGACAGTGCCAAGGTGCCAAACTTCCACCTTCCTGTATCCGCCTTGATCTTATAAGGCTACATAAATCTTACCAATCTCAGCTTTGACATTTTCAATTGGTCCCTGGCCCCTTGGCAGCAGTTGAAGAGCGAGAGTTCCCAGTTACCAGAGTGACGGTCAGACTTTTCAATGTTTCACCAAAGCGTTGCTACCCCTGGCCGTGCAGCGCTGCCTGGGTGGTGCCTTGGCTGCCTCCTGCTGGCCAGAGTGCGTCTCAAACCCTCATCCTTCCCCACCAGAAAACAAGATTGCAACCAACTTGGCCAAGCTGCCGTGACGCTCCGCTACAATCCATTTCTAATTATCTTTCAACATTCTAACCATCTCTCTGCGTTCCGCATTTGCCAATAACTCATCTGTTTCTCACAGCTAGCTGCCTGCTCTCCTGTGTAGCTGGCCCACTGTGACCCTGTTTAGATATTGGAGGTGAGATTGCAAAACAAACACGTTGACCTATAAACTTCTTGTAAATTAATCACCTTGGATTGGGGGATTATTGACTTGGGTCTGAGCAGTTTGCCCTCCCCCTCAGTACTTCATTTCTTGGCTGGTAAATTCCTCACTCACACAAAACTGCCACACTCGTAAACCTCACCTCCCCCTCCCTTCCTCAGCTCCCTTCTTTCCTGCCCTCCCCTCAACACATTGTTCTCCAGCTTACTCCTCATTTCCCACTTCCCCTCTCCATCGCTTTACCTACCTTCTCACTCCTCCCCTCTCCTTTCCACCCCGTCCCTTCTCTCCTCTCCCCCCCCCTCCAACCCCCCACCTTCCTCGCCCCTGTCCCCTCCTTTCCCAGCCCCGCTCTTCTCTTCACTTTCCCTCTTCCCCCTGCTCCGTCCGTCCCCTCTCTCCTTCTCCTCTCTCCCTACCTCTTCCCCTTCCCTCCTATTGCTCCTGTCCCCTCCCCTCTCCTCTTCCCCCCTCCCCTCTTCCCCTCCCCTCTCTTTCCCTTCCCTCCTATTGCTCCTGTCCCCTCCCCTTCTCTCTGCTCCCCTCTCCCCCCGCCTCCACCCTCCCCTCTCTTTCCCTGTTTTATTCTGTGGATTTTGCCGCTCAGACACTGGTTCCTCCAGCCGCCTAATTGTAAACATCTCGGAAGTGGTATCCAGGCAAGGAATTTGTTTAAGATGCGTGCATACTCCCAGAGGGAAAATGACCTGAATTCTAAACAGTGGAAAAGCGGCAAATGGTTTCCTTGTTAAATCCTCTGGCTCCACACATTTTAACAGGTTCTGCTTCTAATCGCCATTACTAATTGAATCGGATAATTTAACTCAAAGTCTGCGCTCCTTATTATCAAAATGTTGGTTTTAACTAGATTCCACCCAGGCAAAATCATGACAGGTGTCTCAGACAATGATTGGGAGCAGTCGACAGAAAACATTTACATCCCAAATTTCAGCTCCCACAGAATTGTGGACGGGTTACAGCACAGAAGGAGGCCATTTGGCCGGCCATGTCTGCTCTAGCCCTCTGAAGGAGCAATTGACCCATTGCCACTTCCCCACCTTCTCTCCTTAACCCTGCACACGCTTCCTTTTCAGATATTGATCTAACTCCCTCTTAAAATAATAATAATCATTATCGTCGCTGCATTGAAGTTACTGTGAAAATCCCCTCGTCGCCACATTCCAGCACCTGTTCGGGTACACGGAGGGAGAATTCAGAATGTCCAATTCACCCGACAAGCACATCTTTCGGGACTTGTGGGAGGAAACCGGAGCACCCGGAGGAAACCCACACAGACACGGGGAGAACGTGCAGACTCCGCACAGACAGTGACCCATTCTCCCCGTGTCTGCGTGGGTTTCCTCCGGGTGCTCCGGTTTCCTCCCACGGGCGAAAGATGTGCAGGTTAGGTGGATTGGCCGTGATAAATTGACCCTCAGAGTCCAGGGATGTGCAGGTTGGGTTATGGGGTTACGGGGATAGCGCGGGGGTTCTGGGCTTTGGTTGGGTGGTCTTTCGGTGGGAAGGTGCAGGCTCGATGGGCCTTCTGCACTGTCGGGATTCGATGTTCTCTGGCTGTTAAACAATCTGGAGACATCCTGAGGGTGTGGAAGGTGCTATAGAAATGCAAGCTCTTTCGGAAATAAGAAGCAACGAAAAGCTCCACCTCTCCAAAGATGTCCACTCGGAGCAGGAGGGGGCCATTTAGCCCTTCGAGCCTGCTCCGCCATTCAATACGATCATGGCTGATCCTCCACCTCAATGCCATATTCCCGCTTTCCACCCATACTCCTTGATGCCATTGAAATCTAAAAGAGTATCCATCTCTTACTTAAATGCATTCAGTGACCTGGCCTCCACAGTGGTGGACAATTCCACCGGTCAACTACCCTTTGAGTGAAGATACCTTTCCTCACCTCAGTCCTAAATAGTCGACCCAGTTCCTGCGACTATGTCCGCAGGCTGGAGGGCAGGAGAGATTGACGGGAGGGCAGACAGCAAGGAAAGAAGGTGAGCAAAGTAAAAAGAGACAAACAAAAACCGAAAGAGAAGGGCAGAACTTCAAATTAGGCGTTGCTGAAGGAGAACATTAGAATATGGACCTCACCAGCACAGGGAATAGTGAATGCTGTCGATGTTATTCAGGGCAAGCGGAGCAAAGGAAAGAGGGAGAAAGGAATAGAAGGGGAGGGTAATGGAGTGGAGGAGGCCTGTGAGGAGCAAAAATATCGGCACGGAGCCCCTGAGTCAAGCCTGCTACCTGTGATGTAACTGTTGTGTCGGTGAAGAGGACTTTGGAAAACAAAATATTCAGCCGCAAGATAGCCTCATTTAGCCATTCTAAATTGCCCTTAGTGTCCAAAACGGTTAGGTGGGGTTGCGGGGATAAAGGGGAGAGGGTGGAGGCGTGGGGCTTAAGTAGGGTGCTCTTTCCAAGAGCTGGTGCAGACTCGATGGGCTGAATGGCCTCCTTCTGCACTGTAAATTCTATGATTCTGTGAACTGAGGCAGGAGATCTGCGTTGAACGTATTGAATGGCCGTGCGGGCTGACAGGGTTGAATGGCTTACTCTTATTTCCTGTGCGCATCGACATGGCAACGTTTATTTCCTTGCAGCTTCCTAAAGATTTATTTAGGAATAGACTGAATGTACACGGTTAGGGAGGCCGGAAGAATCTGGCCAGCAGGAAGCTGGTGTGAAAGGAGATGATCCATGTGTTGTGTGTTACGCTTGTATCGAGACCTCGACTTGGAGACGTGCCTGTATTGGAGATGTGCTCACACACACTTACTTCTGCTACAGCAAGGTCTGTTTGTTTTTAGTACCTTCTCGAAACATTGTGCAGTCTAACGACCACGGAACCAGTGTCGATTGTGGTAAAAACACATCTGGCTCTCTTAATGTCTTTTTGGGAAGGAAATCTGCCGTCCTTACCCGGTCTGGCCTACATGTGACTCCAGACCAACAGAAATGTGGTTGACTATTAACTGCCCTATGAAATGGCCGAGCGAGTCTCTCTGTGCAAGGGCAATTAGGGATGGGTAATAAATGCTGGCCCAGCCAGCGACGCCCACAGTGAAGAAAAAAAGTGCACGCCTCGAAAAAAAGATTTGAGGGGCGACCTGTTTGGGGTCTATAACCGCCATGAAACACCAGGCTATCGAACGGCCGTTCGGGTAGATTGGGGTCCTCAGCGCGGAACACACGGCCGAGGCTTCAGTTAGTCCCATTTCCTGCACTGAGGACCGGGGCGACATTTACGTTCTCGACCCCCAGACGCGATCCCCGACTGGCACCAAGGTGGAATCGGCGGGGTCGCACCAGCAGTGCCAGGGTGCCACACTGCCCAGAGGGCAAGTACCAGGGGGCCTCCGATTGCCCAGGAGACCCCCGTGAGGGCCGTTTTGTATGGTCCCTGTATGCGGAGACCAACACAGAACAGCGTGACTGGGAGATCCTTCTTCCGGTAATCTGGGAGATCCCGGAAGAGGGATCTCCCAGTACCTACCGGCCGCGTTTGCCACGCAGCCTTTCGGGCGAACGCGGCTGGTGTAGATCGCACCCTAACTTTGTGGGAGGAATTAAGAGGTAAATGGGATTAGCGTGGATTAGTATTTGACGGTCGGTGCAGACAGGGCAAGCTGGAGGACCTGTTTCTGTGCCGATGACTCTGTGTCAGACGTAGAGAATGATGTACCATCAATTGGACTCGAGTCGTGAAGAAGTTCCATATATCAGGCTTTAATCAACTAGTTGTGTGCCCGGCTGTCGACTTACAGAGAAAGGCCGACTGCCGGGTCCTACGGGTTCTTATGCCCCGCCTCGTAGGCGGGACTACTTGCCTCTCGGCCAATGGGTGAGCAGTCACATGACTAGCCTCAACCCATCAGCAGAGGGGCACATGACCGACCTGAGCTAATGGGCAGCGAGTGCTCTGCACCAATGGCAGATAGGTACCTTAAACCTCCTCGTCATACCACCACAGAGAAGGACCTCCAACTTGTGAGGGACTGCAAAACTACGGGGCCATACATTCGAGGTAGTCACTGGATCTGGCCGGGAATTCCGGAACCTTCCTTACCCAGAGAGTGGTGAGAATGTGGAACCTGCAGACACAGCGAGTTTAGTATTGCTGCTTTCAAAGCAATGTTTGACAAGCACATGAGGCTTATACAGACAGGGTGAGTAAAAGAGAGATGGGAGGAGGCTCGCGTGGAGCACAATCACCAGCATCGACCCTTTGGGCCGAATGGACTGTTACTCCGATGTAAAGCTCTATGTAATGGACACAATCACCTTAGAATTCGTGACTAAATTCTGTATCAACACGAATCGTCACGTGTGTGTCGCCCCAGCCAGGTAAACGGAGAGGTACGGTGAATTAAGATTCTTCTGGAAACAATTGTTCTTTTGTTTTGGTTGGTTAAGAAGCTGGTTTAGCACAGGGCTAAATCGCTGACTTTGAAAGCAGACCAAGGCAGGCCAGCAGCACGGTTCAATTCCCATACCAGCCTCCCCGAACAGGTGCCGGAATGTGGCGACTAGGGGCTTTTCACAGTAACTTCATTTGAAGCCTACTTGTGACAATAAGCGATTTTCATTTGATTTAATGGTGTACGGTAATGATTTGTTTTTTTTTACAAAAAAAGGAAAGCTAAATGTGTTTCATGAGGCGAATGCTCTGAAGTCAGCACAATTTGCTAAAAACTCCCATCTGTATTGGATGGGTTATCCTAATGATGTTCCTGGGTAAAGTGTGCTGGGGGAGAGTGGGGGGGGGGAAGAAGAGTTCCTGGGTAAAGTGTGCTGGGGGAGAGTGGGGGGGGGTGGAGTTCCTGGGTAAAGTGTGCTGGGGGAGAGTGTGGGGGGGGGTGGAGTTCCTGGGTAAAGTGTGCTGGGGGAGAGTGGGGGGGAGAAGAGTCCCTGGGTAAAGTGTGCTGGGGAGAGTTTGGGGTTGGGGGGAGAGTTCCTGGGTAAAGTGTGCTGGGGGAGAGTGGGGGGGGGAGAAGAGTCCCTGGGTAATGTGTGCTGGGGGAGAGTTGGGGGGAGGGGGGGAGAGTTCATGGGTAAAGTGTATCTCTGGGCTCTCTCACTCCCTCTCTGTCTCTGTCTTCTCTCCTCTCTCTGTCTCTTCTCTCTCTGTCTTCTCTCTCCCTCTCATTCTCTATCTTCTCTTCTCTCTCTCTCTCTCCCTCCCTCTCTGTCTTCTCTCCTCCTCTCGCCCCTCTATCTCTCTCTCTCTGCCTGTCACACACACTATCTGCGTACAGTTGCTGTGTACAGTTGAAATATCAAATTTGTTTTCCGCCTCTCTGGTGACGATCTGTGAATTCCACTTGCCCCCACACTGAGCACACCAGCTCCTGGCCTGAGTGCTGGTGCCTGGCTCGATCTCTGGCATGTACTGTGGGAAATGTCTTTTCCAGGAAGAAATCTCTTGGTGCCGCATTGATAAATTCTCCTTCATCGCAAATGTTCCTTTGTTTTACGAGGAAATACAAGCGCAGTATTTCGCTGTTTGTTCTGTTCTGCACACCCACTCCGCCTCCCCCCTCCACACACACACACACACACACACATACGCACACCCTGTGCCAGTTTCTGCCCACCTACTCCCTCCGATAGTGAGTACAAACCTGGGCTGAGGGTCTCATCGGCAAGAGGTGTAAATGGGGCTCTGGCGACTTTACTTTCAATCGTCCTCTGCATTGTCTGGGCCATTTGCTTATCCAAGCGAATGTGTCAGCTCTCCCATCGGCTTCATCCTGCCTGTTGTTCACGCTGAGAGCTTCACCATGCAGCGCCTCGTGAAATGCACGGCCTTCCCGATATAAACGGCTGGAGAAATGGAGCAGTGGGCGCGCGTGCGCACGGCGATGACCCCTGCAGCGGTCGTGCGCAGCACTGCTCACCAGTCCGCCAAGTCGGGTTTCACGGAAACGGAGAGCACACGTGTCCCGCGCCGTCGGGAACTCGGCCCATCACTGGAGGGCTTTCAGGTGACGTCCTGAGGCCGTCCCAATGGCGTGCACCGTACTCCTCGATGACCCTGGTGTGGAGGGGGCGGAGCATCGGAAAACCAGCGCCGCCCCCGATTCGGAGGTCAACATGGATTCTCCGCCCGATCGCCGATACCGATATCGGCGTCAGTCAACGGAGAATCCCGCCCTTTGTTTGGAAAAGCCCACCTCAGCTTCTTGCCTGGAACTGGCACGAGAAGCTGACAGAGACAGATTTTTGATCAGTGAGGGAATCGAGGGTTACGGGGATGAGGCGAGGAAGTGAGGTTGAGGATTATCGCGTCAGATCAGTCACGTTGTCGTTGAATGGGCCAGCAGAATCCATGGGCCAAATGGCCTACTTCTGCTCCTAGGTCTTGTGGTCTGATAGCCACTGGAGTCTTGTAAGATAAAACTTTCAGGGCACATTCGCACGAGTCACACTCGCACGAGTTGTCTGTAGGGCGCCTCCAAATGATCAGAGGGTAGAGAGAAAGAAGTTGCCTTTCTATAGCACCTGCTGGGACCTCAGCAAATCCCGCAGCAGTTTGTGGCCAATGAAGCACTTTGTGAACTGTTCCAATGCGGGAAAGGCGACAACCGATTTGTACACAGCAAGCTCCCACAAACATCAATGTGGCTAATGACCAGGGGGATAAACAATTGGGCCCAGGACCTGGAGGAGAGGTTCCCGCCTCTTCTTCAAAATAAGGGCTGTGCGATCTTTCACATCCACCTGTGAGGACAGACGGGGTGCGATATCTCACACAGAACAGAAACCTGTTTTGCAATCTCAATGGTGTGTAGGTGACTAAACAGTCACTAAGCCGTGGTCTTATTTGAGGGAAAACATTTGCGGAATAATTTCATTTCTCGAATTGATCTTTTTTTTTAGAAAGAGGACTAATTGACCATTGTCAGTGAAACTATAAATAAAATAGATCAGGCTATTCGGGCCCTGGAAGTAGATTAGAATATATCGACCTTCCTCCTCATGGATTGAATTAAATTAAGGACATCAATTTGTTCTTTATGATCTTGTATGTGACTCTGTTCGCATTCAGAGCACTGGTCGTTAGCGTTTCTGTTTTGAAAACGTGTAGGGGACTGACCCCAGCCCTCAAACCTCTCCCAACATTCAATTAGATCTTGGCCGATCTGTAATTGATCCTTGATGGGGCAGCACGGCAGCACAGTGGTTAGCACTGTTGCTTCACAGCTCCAAGGTCCCAGGTTCGATTCCCGGCTGGGTCACTGTCTGTGTGGAGTCTGCACGTTCTCCCCGTGTCTGCGTGGGTTTCCTCCGGGTGCTCCGGTTTCCTCCCACAGTCCAAAGGTGTACGGGTTAGGTGGATTGGCCATGATAAATTGCCCTTAGTGTCCAAAAAAAGGTTAGCTGGGGTTACGGGGATAGGGTGGAGGTGTGGGTTTAAGAAGGGTGCTCTTTCTAAGAGCCGGTGCAGACTCTATGGGCCGAATGGCCTCCTTCTGCACTGTAAATTCTATGGCTCTTAATCCCCTTCCCCAACAAGTCAATCAATCCCAGTACTGAAATCTTCCCCCGACTCCTGGGGTGAGGGACTTATGGCTTTCCACCACACATCCCGTGAATAAATGCTTCCTGACGTAACCCCCGGATGGCCCGGCTCTGTAAGGTCATGACCCCCGTGTTCTGGACTCCCCACTACCACCTTTCTGGGCAGTTTGAGACGGTACCCTGAATCTCATCGCAGGCAGCTTTGCCTGAACACTGGCTGAATATGAGAGAGACGGACGGAGAGATGTCTTGCCCCAGAGGCATTCTTAATGGCGGTTTGGTGTCACCCACTAACTTGACACAAACTGAGGCTTCAGTGGAATACTGCAGCCTTTGCTCAATATTACTGATGAGAAAGTCTCTCTCTCCCATTTTGGCAGGTGTTTAGAATCCTGATCTGACTGAGCTGTCAAACCAAGAGTCCGACTAATTGGCGTTCGTCATTGTTGACACCTGAACTGCGCAGCAACCTCAACGAGGTCCTGATGCGCTGCTGAATATGGAGGTCCAAATGGTGTTGATCGATCATAAAATTTACAGCGCAAAAGGAGGCCATTCGGCCCATCGGGTCTGCACCGGCCCTTGGAACGAGCACCCTACCCAAGCCCACACCTCCACCCTATCCCCGTAACCCAGTAAACCCACCTAACCTCTCGGGGGCAAATTAGCACGGCCAATCCACCTAACGAGCATGCCTTTTGGGACTTGTGGGAGGAAACCGGAGCACCCGGAGGAAACCCACGCAGACACGGGGAGGATGTGCAGACTCCGCACAGACAGTGACCCAAGCCGGGAATCGAACCTGGGACCCTGGAGCTGTGAAGCGGCAGTGCTAACCGCTGTGCCACCGTGCTGCCCCAAAAAAGCCTGCCCTCTCTGAGAATTGAACTCCAGGGGCCAGGTGGCCTACTCCTGCTCCTCGTTCTTATGTAACTGCCCTTGAGAAGGGCCGCCATCTTGATCCGCCGCAGTCCATGTGGTGCAGGTGCACCCACCGTGCTGGTAGGGAGGGAGTTCCAGGGTGTTTCCCTCTCCAGATTATGAGTCTAACGCGCTGCCTTCTGCACCAAGGCGGCTTCTGACCTTTAGGAAATCGGCATTTCCCTGCCTGCCTCAAAGTCGAGTCGAACCAAACTCGCTGCAGAACGTTAAACCCCGTCAATAAAAGCACGAGTGGCCTGTAACGGCACGCTAAATGTTAATCACTGCCAGTCACCCTCTCTGGCACTGAAAATTACCTTGTGCCTGGAGCCAAGCTGCAGTATTAAATACCTACGTGGAAGTCAATGCAGGTGAGATCCCTGAATGCACAGTGCGCATCCTGGTGCTGAATTAGCTCGAGGGAGGGGGTCAGTAAAGATCGGGACGCAGCAGTACAATCACAGTGCCACGTCTTTTTGATGCGTTAATCAATAAAAGCTCAGAATTCTAAGCCCTAGAATGACATTGTCCAGCTGTAATTGCGCAGTCACACGGTGGGGGGGGAGGGCCAACCACCTTCAGGAATATATTCTATTCTGATCACCACAGCGTCAGAGAAACATCTGGAGTGGCGCCTCCCAAACCTCAATGCTGCAACCCAATTTAAACTCTTCCTGCCTTTGTGCCCCCAGAGTGAAAATAGGTGACGCAGCGGGGGGAGTTCAAATAGCAGGGTACAGGCAGAGGTTTCAGGCACAGGGATACAGGCAGGGGGATACAGGCAGGGGGATACAGGCACAGGGATACAGGCACAGGGACACAGGCGCAGAGATACAGGCAAAGGGACACAGGCACAGGGTACAGGCAGGGGGATACAGGCACAGGGACACAGGTACAGGGACACAGGCACAGGGATACAGGCAGAGGGATACAGGCACAGGAATACAGGCGCAGAGATACAGGCACAGGGACACAGGCACAGGGATACAGGCACAGGGACACAGGCACAGGGATACTGGCAGAGGGATACAGCCACAGGGATACAGGCAGAGGGATACAGCCACAGGGACACAGGCAGAGGGATACAGCCACAGGGACACAGGCAGAGGATTACAGACACAGGGATAGAGGCACAGGGATACAGCCATAGGGATACAGGCACAGGGATACAGGCGCAGAGATACAGGCACAGGGATACAGCCACAGGGACACAGGCAGAGGGATACAGGCACAGGGATACAGCCACAGGGACACAGGCACAGGGATACAGGCACAGGGACACAGGCACAGGGATACAGGCAGAGGGATACAGGCACAGGGACACAGGCGCAGAGATACAGGCACAGGGACACAGGCACAGGGATACAGGCAGAGGGATACAGCCACAGGGACACAGGCAGAGGATTACAGACACAGGGATAGAGGTACAGGGATACAGCCATAGGGATACAGGCACAGGGATACAGGTGCAGAGATACAGGCACAGGGATACAGCCACAGGGACACAGGCAGAGGGATACAGGCACAGGGATACAGGCGCAGAGATACAGGCAGAGGGATACAGGCACAGGGATACAGGTACAGGGATACAGGCACAGGGACACAGGCAGAGGGATACAGGCACAGGGATACAGGCACAGGGATACAGGCGCAGAGATACAGGCAGAGGGATACAGGCACAGGGATACAGGTACAGGGATACAGGCACAGGGACACAGGCACAGGGACACAGGCAGAGGGATACAGGCACAGGGATACAGGCGCAGGGACACAGGCACAGGGATACAGCCACAGGGATACAGGCACAGTGATAGAGGCACTGTGATACAGGCACAGGGATACAGGCACTGGGATACATGCACTGTGATACAGGGATACAGGCATTGTGATACAGGGATACAGGCACAGGGATCCCGGCACAATGATCCAGGCACAGAGATACAGGCGTAGGGATACAGCCACAGGGATACAGCCACACGGTACAGGCACAGGGATACAGGCAGAGTGGTACAGGGATACAGGCACAGGGATACAGCCACACGGTACAGACACAGGGATACAGGCAGAGTGGTACAGGGATACAGCCACAGGGATACAGCCACAGGGATACAGGCACAGGGATACAGCCACAGGGATACAGGCACAGGGATACAGCCACAGGGATACAGGCACAGGGATACAGCCACAGGGATACAGGCACAGGGATATAGGCACAGGGATACAGCCACAGGGATACAGGCACAGGGATACAGCCACAGGGATACAGGCACAGGGATATAGGCACAGGGATACAGCCACAGGGATACAGGCACAGTGATAGAGGCACAGGGATACAGGCACTGGGATACATGTACTGTGATACAGGCACAGTGATAGTGATAGAGGCACAGGGATACAGCCACAGGGATACAGGCGCAGAGATAGAGGCACAGGGATACAGGCACAGGGATATAGGCACAGGGATACAGGCACAGGGATATAGGCACAGGGATACAGGCACAGTGATAGAGGCACAGGGATACAGGCACAGGGATACAGGCACAGTGATAGAGGCACAGGGATACAGGCACAGGGATACAGGCAGAGGGATACAGGCACAGGGATATAGGCACAGGGATACAGCCACAGGGATACAGGCACCGGGATACAGGCACAGGGATACAGGCACAGTGATAGAGGCACAGGGATACAGGCACTGGGATACATGTACTGTGATAGAGGCACAGTGACAGAGGCACAGGGATACAGGCACAGTGATAGAGGCACAGGGATACAGGCACAGGGATACAGCCACAGGGATACAGGCGCAGAGATACAGGCACAGGGATACAGGCACAGTGATAGAGGCACTGTGCTACAGGCACAGGGATACAGGCACTGGGATACATGCACTGGGATACAGGCACAGCGATAGAGGCACAGGGCTGCAGCCACAGGGATACAGGCACAGGGATACAGGCACAGTGATAGAGGCACAGGGATCCCAGCACAGGGATACAGCCACAGGGATACAGGCACAGTGATAGAGGCACTGTGAGGCACAGGGATACAGGCACTGGGATACATGCACTGTGATACAGGGATACAGGCATTGTGATACAGGGGTACAGGCACAGTGATAGAGGCACTGTGAGGCACAGGGATACAGGCACTGGGATGCAGGCACAGTGATAGAGGCACTGTGAGGCACAGGGATACAGGCACTGGGATACATGCACTGGGATACAGGCACAGTGATAGAGGCACAGGGATAGAAGCACAGGGATACAGGGATAGAAGCACAGGAATACAGACACACAGATACAGGCACAGGGATAGAAGCACAGGAATACAGGCACAGGGATACAGCCACAGGGATACAGGCGCAGAGATACAGGCACAGGGATACAGGCGCAGGGATACAGGCGCAGAGATACAGGCACAGGGATATAGCCACAGGGATACAGGCACCGGGATACAGGCACCGGGATACAGGCACATGGATACAGGTACAGGGATATAGGCACAGGGATATAGCCACAGGGATACAGCCACAGGGATACAGGCACAGGGATACAGGCACAGGGATATAGGCACAGGGATATAGCCACAGGGATACAGGTACAGGGATATAGGCACAGGGATACAGGTACAGGGATATAGGCACAGGGATACAGGTACAGGGATATAGGCACAGGGATACAGGTACAGGGATATAGGCACAGGGATACAGGTACAGGGATATAGGCACAGGGATACAGGTACAGGGATATAGCCCAGGGATACAGGTACAGGGATACAGGCACCGGGATACAGACACAGGGATATAGGCACAGGGATACAGCCACAGGGATACAGGCACAGGGATACAGGCACAGGGATATAGCCACAGGGATACAGGCACAGGGATACAGCCACAGGGATACAGACACAGGGATACAGCCACAGGGATACAGGCACAGGGATACAGCCACAGGGATACAGGCACAGGGATACAGCCACAGGGATACAGCCACAGGGATACAGGCACAGGGATACAGCCACAGGGATACAGACACAGGGATACAGGCACAGGGATACAGACACAGGGATATAGCCACAGGGATACAGGCACAGGGATATAGCCACAGGGATACAGGCACAGGGATACAGGTACAGGGATATAGCCACAGGGATACAGGCACAGGGATATAGCCACAGGGATATAGGCACAGGGATACAGACACAGGGATACAGGCACCGGGATACAGGCACAGGGATACAGGCACAAGGGTATAGGCACAGGGATATAGGCACAGGGATACAGGCACAGGGATACAGGCACAGGGATACAGGCACAGGGACACAGGCACAGGGACACAGGCACAGGGACACAGGCACAGGGATACAGGCACAGGGATATAGGCACAGGGATATAGGCACAGGGATACAGGCACCGGGACACAGGCACAGGGACACAGGCACAGGGATACAGGCACAGGGATACAGGCACAGGGATATAGGCACAGGGATACAGGCACCGGGATACAGGCACAGGGATACAGGCACAGGGATACAGGCACAGGGATACAGGCACAGGGATACAGCCACAGGGATACAGGCACAGGGATACAGCCACAGGGATACAGGCGCAGAGATACAGGCACAGGGATACAGGCACAGGGATATAGCCACAGGGATACAGGTACAGGGATATAGGCACAGGGATACAGACACAGGGATACAGGCACCGGGATACAGGCACAGGGATACAGGCACCGGGATACAGGCACAGGGATACAGGCACAGGGATACAGGCACAGGGATACAGGCACCGGGATACAGGCACAGGGATATAGGCACAGGGATGTAGGCACCGGGATACAGGCACCGGGATATAGGCACAGGGATACAGGCACAGGGATACAGGCACCGGGATACAGGTACAGGGATATAGGCACAGGGATACAGGCACAGGGATACAGGCACCGGGATACAGACACAGGGATACAGGCACCGGGATACAGGCACATGGATACAGGTACAGGGATATAGCCACAGGGATACAGGCACAGGGATATAGCCACAGGGATACAGGCACAGGGATACAGGCACCGGGATACAGGCACAGGGATATAGCCACAGGGATACAGGCACCGGGATACAGGCACCGGGATACAGGCACAGGGATACAGGCACAGGGATACAGGCACAGGGATATAGCCACAGGGATACAGGCACAGGGATACAGGCGCAGGGATATAGCCACAGGGATACAGGCACAGGGATACAGACACAGGGATACAGGCACAGGGATACAGGCACCGGGATACAGGCACAGGGATATAGCCACAGGGATACAGGCACCGGGATACAGGCACAGGGATACAGGCACCGGGATACAGGCACAGGGATATAGCCACAGGGATACAGGCACAGGGATACAGGCACCGGGATACAGGCACAGGGATACAGCCACAGGGATACAGGCACAGAGATATAGCCACAGGGATACAGGCACAGGGATATAGCCACAGGGATACAGGCACAGGGATATAGGCACAGGGATACAGGCACCGGGATATAGGCACAGGGATACAGGCACCGGGATACAGGCACAGGGATACAGCCACAGGGATACAGGCACAGTGATACAGGCACAGGGATACAGGCACAGGGATATAGCCACAGGGATACAGGCACCGGGATACAGGCACATGGATACAGGCACAGGGATACAGGCACAGGGATATAGCCCCAGGGATACAGGCACAGGGATACAGGCACATGGATACAGGTACAGGGATACAGGCACAGGGATACAGCCACAGGGATACAGGCACAAAAACAAAGAAGGCACCTACCATTTTGCAGCTGATGTTGGTATCAGCGATCCAGCCTCTCATTCACGGTGCCTTTAGGAGCTTTAAAAAATGGAGCATTCTGGAAGTACATTAAACTGTCGTAAAAGATATGGGGAGCGATTCAGTGGACTCGTTAAAGTCCATTGAGCAGGGTGTTTTGCAGGCTGTTGGTACGAAGGACCCTGCTGTCCGACTGCACTTTGAACTCCCCAGTGAGGCCCTCTCTTTAAATCATTTCCTGCAGCAGCGTTGTGGGATCTTTTAAAAACGGCGCCCCAGTCTCTTGGGAGCGCGTCCTGTCGGAGAGATTAGTTCCCACCTCCCTCCGTTCCAGTGGGAACGCCAGTGTGCCACTGAATGGCAATGAAAATCCGATTGAGGGTCACATTTTTGCCGAGTGGCATGGTGTAGCACACTGGGGTCTCTGCTGGTGCCAACGGGAGCCCCTCTGGTTGTCCCCATGCTGCCCTCTGAGTCTCACTGTGAGCTAGAGGTCCATCGCAGTAGATACGTTCCAGCAAAAATGAAAATAATCCGATCTTAATCACCCTGAGAACATGCCCCACTTTACACATTCGGTGCAAATTATATGTAGATTATTAGCAACTCCAACTGAACACTTATACTCAAAGCTTTGGAGCCGTTCGTCGCTCAGGCCCTTTGTTGCTCAGAGACTTGAAATGAAAGTCAATTAAGCCACACACACACACATTATAGCCCTGGCTGCTCTCATTAGTGATGTGTGTGTATCCCACATCCTCATTCCTTACCGATAGTTTCAAGCACCAACTTCTTTGACATCTCGATGACTTTTAATTACAACAAAAGCCAAACACACATAATCAGGATGGTCAGTTGAATAAAAGGAAAGGCCTGCATTTCTATAGCACCTGTCCTGGCCACCGGCCATCCCAAACCACTTGCCGGCCAATGGAATACTTTGAAAGTGGCTCTTTCAAAGTAGTCAAAACAAATAGCACAGTTACTTCACAGCTCCAGGGGGCCCAAGTTCGATTCCCCGCTGGGTCACTGTCTGTGCGGAGTCTGCACGTTCTTCCAGTGTGTGGGTGGGTTTCCTCCGGGTGCTCCGGTTTCCTCCCACAGTCCAAAGATGTGCAGGTTCGGTGGATTGGCCATGATAAATTGCCCTCGGTGTCCAAGAAGGCTAGGTGGGGTTACAGGGGTAGGGTGGAGGTGTTGACCTTGGGTAGGGTGCCCTTTCCAAGGGCCGGTGCAGACTTGATGGGCCGCATGGCCTCCTTCTGCACTGTACATTCTATGATATGATTCTATGAAATCAAGCAAACCGGGACTTAATCAAGAATCGTAGAGGAACATGACTGAAAAAGAGCAAAATCACGCTCCCCGAACAGGCGCCGGAATGTGGCGACTAGGGGCTTTTCACAGTAACTTCATTGAAGCCTACTTGTGACAATAAGCGATTTTCATTTCATTTTATTAAAATGTTGTTCTGGAGGGTCAGTAATGCCCAGGGGTTCCCACCGATCAGGAAGGACAGTTCCTTCGACGGTGCAGCACTCCCTCAGTACCGCACTGCCAGCATCAACTTTGATTTTTGTGCTCAGGCCCAGGCGAGATGCGTGAACCCACAACCTGGCGGCCAGTGTCCTACATCGCGAGCCACCGGTTTACTGTAATGGGAACTATTCAGCTGTAGTCAAATGACTCCTTTTCTGCACAGCAAGATGCCACAGGAATGGCATTATCATCGAGTCATTAGTTTATGTTTTATAACAATCTTTATTAGTGTCACAAGTCGGCTTACATTAACACTGCAATGGAGTTACTGTGAAAAGCCCCTAGTCGCCACACTCCGGCGCCTGTTCGGGTACACAGAGGGAGAATTCAGAATGTCCAATTCACCTAACAGCACGTCTTTCGGGACTTGTGGGAGGAAACCGGAGCACCCGGAGGAAACCCACGCAGACACGGGGAGAACGTGCAGACTCCGCACAGACAGTGACCCAAGCCGGGATTCAAACATAGTATCATAGAATTTACAGTGCAGAAGGAGGCCATTCGGCCCATCCAGTCTGCACCGGCTCTTGGAAAGAGCACCCTACCCAAGCCCACACCCCCACCCTATCCCCATAACCCAGTAACCCCACCTGACACTAAGGGCAATTTTGGACACTAAGGGCAATTTAGCATGGCCAATCCACCTAACCTGCACATCTTTGGACTGTGGGAGGAAACTGGAGCACCCGGAGGAAACCCACGCCCACCCGGGGAGAACGTGCAGACTCCACACAGACAGTGACCCAAGCCGGGAATTGAACCTGGGCCCCTGAGCTGTGAAGCAATTGTGCTAATTGTGTTACCATGCTGCCAAACCTGGTTTGCCTGAGAGATGAATGTTGGTTAGGACGTCTGTAACTCTTACCAGCCCATCAGTATTTTGAACACTTTATAATAATAACAATAATTCTTAAGTAGTACATGAACACTGCAATGAAGTTACTCCGAAAGAATGAGCCCCTGGTTCAACTGTTAGGTAACGTCGATGAGTATTCCTTCGAACAAAGGAATGGAAATCTGGAACTCACTCCCCGCGAAAAGTTATTGAGGCTGGGAGTCCATCAAAACTGCGATTCGTCGCTTTTTGTTGTGTGAGAGGGTTAAAGGTTACAGAACCAAGGCGGGTGGAGTTGAGTTTCAGATCAGTCAGGGTCTAAGTGAATAGCAGAACGGGCTCCTCCAGGGGCTGAATGGCCTCCCCCTAACACCGAAGAGACCAAGAAGATTGCAGATCCAGTCCTCAAACTATACTGAGCTATTGTCACTCGCTATTTCACTTTTTTTTAACATCGTGACACCTGTACTTGTTACACACTTGGGTGCCTTTCTCAGACAAGTACAAGAGTGAAACTCCAGCGGCTGTACAGTATTCCTGTCCTGGTACATTATTATGGGGCTGTCACCAAGGGAATGCTTATTGCTTATCAGAGCAGTGCTTAATGCTGTTACTGCATTGCCAAAAGACAAGTTGTTCTGTTCGCCCACATTGTCACATCAACTTTTTAGCACAAAATTTAAAACCAAAATTGCTTTTCATATTGCTGTTGACGGCAGGAATAGCTTGTAAAATTAGGCACTGTTCTGTTAACTCTTTGAGAATGAGTTATTCTCACTGCTTTCTCTTTTTAAAAATTTTGAGTACCCAATTTATCATTACCAATTAAGGGGCAATTTAGCATCTCCAATCCACCTACCCTGCACATCTTTGGGTTGTGGGGGCGAAGCCCACGCAGACATGGGGATAATGGGCAAACTCCACACGGACAGTGACCCAGAGCCGGGACCGAACCTGGGACCTCGGCGCCGTGAGGCAGCAGTTCTAACCCACCGCGCCACCGTGTTGCCCTTCCCACTGCTTTCTGTGTTTTAAAGGAAATGGAAAGTTCTTATTATCTCCTGGCATAGAACGATATAGCACAGAAGGAGGCCGTTCAGCCCATCACGCCGGTGCCAGAGCCCCACAGCACTGAAAATAGCTTCCTCGATTTTAGCATTTACAGTGCAGAAGGAGGCCATTCAGCCCATCGAAGCATCCCCTTGAATGCGCCTATATTATTTGCTTCAACCACTTCCAGCTAGCAGGGGGGGGGGGGGCCAGAAGCACCAGGTTCGAGTCCCATCCCAGGACTTGGGCCGGAGTTCTCCGGCCGTTTTCCGACGGTGGGATACTCTGATGCCGTTGGCAGCGCACCCTCGCCTGTGGGTTTCCCGGCCCCGTGGGGTGGCTTTATTGAGAAATCCCATTGACAGCAGGGGAGCAGAGACTCCTACTACCAGCGAACGGAACACCACCTCCCACCACTGAGAGACTGACGGCTGCAAGGCCGGACAATCCCGACCTTGATGCCCAGAGAAGCCACGTTGATAACGTGGCCAAAAGGTTAATAATCAATCTGCAAATTCCTTCCAACCTGCCTATAGCATGAACAAGGCCATTGCAAAAAAGCTGGACAAGCACTCGGATCTGTTTCTGCAGGGAGAGAATTGAACAATTACGTTCAACTTGGATTGAAGTTTGACTCGGCCGCACGAGAGAACACCGTGATCAGTTCCACAGTGCCAAAATAGATTGAACACAGACAGTATCAGAAATGGGGAAGGATTGATATCAGAAATGGACTGACAAGCTGAGACACTTTGCCCTTGAAAAGAGAAGGCCGAAGGAGGACCTGATAAGAGGTCTTTAAAATTACACCAGGTTTTGACAAGCTGGATACAGAAAGAATGTTTCCAATTGTGGGCGAGAGCGTAACTGGTCCATCAACATCCGGCCGACACCAAGAAATCCAATCGGAAATTCAGGAGAAACTCCTTTACCCAGAGAGTAATGTGGAACTCGCTGTCACAGGGAGTGGGGAGGATGTGGAACTCGGTGTCACGGGGAGTGGGGAGGATGTGGAACTCGGTGTCACGGGGAGTGGGGAGGATGTGGAACTCGGTGTCACGGGGAGTGGGGAGGATGTGGAACTCGCTCCCACAGGGAGTGGGGAGGATGTGGAACTCGTTGTCACAGGGAGTGGGGAGGATGTGGAACTCGCTCCCACAGGGAGTGGGGAGGATGTGGAACTCGCTGTCACGGGGAGTGGGGAGGATGTGGAACTCGGTGTCACGGGGAGTGGGGAGAATGTGGGACTCGCTCCCACAGGGAGTGGGGAGGATGTGGAACTCGCTCCCACAGGGAGTGGGGAGGATGTGGAACTCGCTCCCACAGGGAGTGGGGAGGATGTGGAACTCGCTCCCACAGGGAGTGGGGAGGATGTGGAACTCGGTGTCACGGGGAGTGGGGAGAATGTGGGACTCGCTCCCACAGGGAGTGGGGAGGATGTGGAACTCGGTGTCACGGGGAGTGGGGAGAATGTGGGACTCGCTCCCACAGGGAGTGGGGAGGATGTGGAACTCGCTCCCACAGGGAGTGGGGAGGATGTGGAACTCGCTCCCACAGGGAGTGGGGAGGATGTGGAACTCGCTGTCACAGGGAGTGGGGAGGATGTGGAACTCGGTGTCACGGGGAGTGGGGAGAATGTGGGACTCGCTCCCACAGGGAGTGGGGAGGATGTGGAACTCGCTCCCACAGGGAGTGGGGAGGATGTGGAACTCGCTCCCACAGGGAGTGGGGAGGATGTGGAACTCGCTGTCACAGGGAGTGGGGAGGATGTGGAACTCGGTGTCACGGGGAGTGGGGAGAATGTGGGACTCGCTCCCACAGGGAGTGGGGAGGATGTGGAACTCGCTCCCACAGGGAGTGGGGAGGATGTGAAACTCGCTCCCACAGGGAGTGGGGAGGATGTGGAACTCGCTCCCACAGGGAGTGGGGAGGATGTGGAACTCGCTCCCACAGGGAGTGGGGAGGATGTGGAACTCGCTCCCACAGGGAGTGGGGAGGATGTGGAACTCGTTGTCACAGGGAGTGGGGAGGATGTGGAACTCGCTCCCACAGGGAGTGGGGAGGATGTGGAACTCACTCCCACAGGGAGTGGGGAGAATGTGGAACTCGCTGTCACAGGGAGTGGGGTGGATGTGGAACTCGGTGTCACAGGGAGTGGGGTGGATGTGGAACTCGGTGTCACAGGGAGTGGGGAGGATGTGGAACTCGCTGTCACAGGGAGTGGGGTGGATGTGGAACTCGGTGTCACAGGGAGTGGGGAGGATGTGGAACTCGCTCCCACAGGGAGTGGGGAGGGTGTGGAACTCGGTGTCACGGGGAGTGGGGAGGATGTGGAACTCGCTCCCACAGGGAGTGGGGAGGATGTGGAACTCGCTGTCACAGGGAGTGGGGAGGATGTGGAACTCGCTGTCACAGGGAGTGTGGAGGATGTGGAACTCGCTCCCACAGGGAGTGGGGAGGATGTGGAACTCGCTGTCACAGGGAGTGGGGAGGATGTGGAACTCGCTCCCACAGGGAGTGGGGAGGATGTGGAACTCGCTGTCACAGGGAGTGGGGAGGATGTGGAACTCGGTGTCACAGGGAGTGGGGAGGATGTGGAACTCGGTGTCACAGGGAGTGGGGAGGATGTGGAACTCGCTCCCACAGGGAGTGGGGAGGATGTGGAACTCGCTCCCACAGGGAGTGGGGAGGACGTGGAACTCGGTGTCACAGGGAGTGGGGAGGATGTGGAACTCGCTCCCACAGGGAGTGGGGAGGATGTGGAACTCGGTGTCACAGGGAGTGGGGAGGATGTGGAACTCGCTGTCACAGGGAGTGTGGAGGATGTGGAACTCGCTGTCACGGGGAGTGGGGAGGATGTGGAACTCGGTGTCACAGGGAGTGGGGAGGATGTGGAACTCGCTCCCACAGGGAGTGGGGAGGATGTGGAACTCGGTGTCACAGGGAGTGTGGAGGATGTGGAACTCGCTCCCACAGGGAGTGGGGAGGATGTGGAACTCGCTGTCACGGGGAGTGGGGAGGATGTGGAACTCGGTGTCACAGGGAGTGGGGAGGATGTGGAACTCGCTCCCACAGGGAGTGGGGAGGATGTGGAACTCGGTGTCACAGGGAGTGGGGAGGATGTTGAACTCGCTGTCACAGCGAAATGTCCCGGTTGCCAAACTTTGATCTTCTGGTGCGCACTTCTCAAAAACAGTCACATACTCCTTTTGTACAGGCCTAATTATGTGGTGAGATTTTAACGCACGTTTTTTGTTGAAGGGTTTAATGAGCTTTTGCGTGAGTGGTAGAGTTTCGCCTCCAGGCGCCTGGAACAGACTGGAGTCAGTAAAGCTTCAGGCGCAGGGATTAGCGTTAGTTTCCTCCGTGGGTTTCCTCCGGGTGCTCCGGTTTCCTCCCACAGTCCAATGACGTGCAGGTTAGGTGGATTGGCCATGATAAATTGCCCTCAGTGACCAAAAACATGAGGAGGGGTTACTGGGTTACGGGGATAGGGTGGAAGTGAGGGCTGAAGTGGGTCGGTGCAGACTCGATGGGCCGAATGGCCTCCTTCTGCGCTGCATGTTCTATGTTCTACGCTGACACTCCCAGCGCAGCACTGAGGGAGCGCTGCACTGTCGGGGATTCAGTCTGCCAGGTGACATGTTAAACTCAGGCCCCGCCTGCCCACTCAGGTGGGTGTAGACTAGAACCAGAGGACACAATCTCAGACTGAAGGGACGATCCTTTAAAACAGCGATGAGGAGGAATTTCTTCAGCCAGAGGGTGGTGAATCTGTGGAACTCTTTGCCACAGAAGGCTGTGGAGGCCAAATCACCGAGTGTCTTTAAGACAGAGATAGATAGGTTCTTTATTAATAAGGGGATCAGGGGTTGCAGAGAGAATAGGGGTGAGAAAATATCAGCCACGATCGAATGGCAGAGCAGACTGGATGGGCCGAATGACTTCATTTTTCTCCTGGATATTATGGTCTAAAAGATCCCCCAGTCACTATTGTGAAAAAGAGCAGGTTTGTCCTCTTTCCTGGGGCCAACATGTGTTCCTCAACCAACAGAGAAGCGGCATCGCATTTCGGTCGTGGGATCTTGCTCTGCTGCTTCCGCTACATCGCAGCATGGAGTCAACATTGGCTGGAAAGCTGACCTGAGGTTGCGAAAGGTGCCAGCCAATTCGTATTTTGAATTTGAAATGAAAATGGCTTATTGTCACGAGTAGGCTTCAATGAAGTTACTGTGAAAAGCCCCTAGTCGCCACATTCCGGCGCCTGCTCGGGGAGGCTGGTATGGACATTCTTTCGAATTTCAACTCGACATGTAAATAGGGAGAACCCTTGTCAGTGTCACTCCTTCAGTGACTCAGCGCGGAGAGAGAGAGAGAGAGGGACACACACAGCAAGATCCCACGCTCGGTTTCCTGTCTGCGATGTGTCGGCCCCCCTCCCCCTCTTATATTGCACAAGTTGGAGGGAGTACGTCTGCAGGCGTTCAAGGCCCCTGGATTCGGACCAGCTGCTGGAGTCACTGAAGCCTGCGACTGGAAAAGACACCTTGATCCTCTCCGCTCATCTGCTCGGCTGGCCAGACTTGTGTGAATTCAGCCAGGTTACTGTGGGAGCTGCGGTCAGCTGTTGGAGACTTTGTGCGTCGGGAGCCAAATGCCACGAGGATGCCAACCTCCAGCTTGTGGCGTCTGGTGTGAAGTCACAGTGATTGCTGTGCCATCCCCAGGCGAGAGAGAGAGAAATGATCCCAGAGAGTTTCTGCTCCTGATCCCTCTGCAGCCGCCCTTGCTGATAAATGAACCCGTGTTCATAACACTGGCACATGAGATATCGGAGCTGCGGTCGGCTCTTTGACATTTTTGCTCCCGCTCCGCCATTCAGTAAGATCATGTCATGGCTCATCTTCGGTCCCGTCTTATTTCCCGCCTGATCCCTCAGTTCCCTGAAGTGTTCAGAAAATGTCTGATCTCAGTTTTGAATATATACAACGACTGAGCAGGCGCAGCCCGCTGGGAGCGAGAATTCTAAAGAAAGGGAGAAAGTTTATCATTCAGTGCATTGACTGAGTTTTTTTTTAATAAGCCATGCATGTGCGGTTGCAAGCGTGTCCACCATCTTTCTAGGGGGAAATGTGCAACTGGCTGGATGCTTGACCGCCATCTTTTTGGAGGGCAATGTGCAAATGGTCACGTGTGGCTGCCATCTTTATAGGGGGCAATATGGAAATGGTCACATGTGGCTGCCATCTTTATAGGGGGCAATATGGAAATGGTCACATGCTTGACCGCCATCTTTATGGAGGGCAATGTGCAAATGGACACATGTGTGGATGTGCACCAGCTCTTAGATTCTATTCATAGAATTTACAGTACAGAAGGAGGCCATTTGGCCCATCGAGTCTGTACCGGCTCCTGGAAAGAGCATCCTACCCAAGGTTAACACCTCCACCCTCTCCCCATAACCCAGTAACCCCACTCAACGCTAAGGGCAGTTTTGGACACTAAGGGCAATTTATCACGGCCAATCCACCTCACCTGCACATCTTTGGACTGTGGGAGGAAACCGGAGCACCCGGAGGAAACCCACGCAGACACGGGGAGGACAGACAGTGACCCAAGACGGAATCGAACCTGGGACCCTGGAGCTGTGAAGCGATTGTGCTATCCACTATGCTACCGTGCTGCCCGTGCTATATTTATTCCTTTACGGGATGTGGGCTTCGCCGTCTAGAGCAGAATTTATTGCCCATCCCTAACTGCCCTTCAGAAGGAGGTGGTGAGCCGCCTTCTTGAACCGCTGCAGGTCCCTGAGGTGCAGGTACACCCACCGTGCTGTTAGGGAGGGAGATGCAGGATCTTGACCCAACGACAGTGAAGGAACGGCCGATATATTTCCAAGTCAGGGTGGTGGACAACAGGGCCCAACCTCTTACCTGTAGCTTCATAAATTAGCGGCTGAATTTGATGGGCTGGAAAAGTAGGCGTGTGGACTCATCAATGAGGGAGCCATGCTATTGATAGCGTATCCACCACCAGTGCATCAACCCCCGCCCCGTCACAATTTTAGGAGTGAGCAGATTTCAGTAAAATCTAAGGCAGGATCTGGCCAAGGTCGACTGGGAGCAGCTGCTTGTGGGAAAATCTACTGAAGAGCAATGGGGGGCATTCAAAAAGGAAATGGGGAGGGTACAGGCCCAACATGTTCCCTATAGGGTGTTGGAAGGAGTAACAAGCTCAGGATGGAAGATTTACGTTATGAAGCAAGGTTGGATAGACTTGGGTTGTTTTCGCTGGAGCAGAGAAGGCTGAGGGGCGACCTGATCGAGGTGGACAAGATTATGAGGGTGGATATCGAGCAGCTGTTCCCCTTAGTTGAAGGGTCGGTCATGAAGGGAAAAGTTCAAGGTGAGGGGTGCAAGGTTTAGGGAGGATTCGAGGGGAAACCTTTTTACCTAGAGGGTGGTGAGGGTCTGGAACGCACTGCCTGGGAGGGTGGTAGAGGCGGGTTGCCTCACATCCTTTAAAACGTACCTGGATGAGCCCTTGGCACGTCACAATATTGAGGGCCATGGGCCAAACGATGATAAATGTGTTTAGGTAGGTAGGTCAGCTTTTTGTCTTGTGTCAGTGCAAACTCGATGGGCCGAAGGGCCTCTTCTGCACTGTGGGATTCTGTGTGTAGAAGCAATGGGAGAGGTGCCAAATAGGTGACCCTTCTGTGGCCAAATTAAGCGGGTAAACAATGCCCTGTTAAGGAACTCAACTTGCTGCCACTCAGTGGGTGGCGAGAGGCCGACGCTCAACATGCACCCTGGGTACTGACCAGTTGAGTAGTGAGTGCCAATGGGAGGCCATTTCTACCTCCCCACATCCACCGATAACCCCCGCCTCCTCTGCACCATCTTGTCCAACCTGCCCCTTCCCATTCTCCCCCTCGCCAGGGCCTGTTAGCCAGACTCCAGCGAGATCCCAGAGGTACCTGAATGTCTGGCTCCATCGCTGAACACTGCTTACTTGGCCTCCCGGCAGTCCCGGCAGCGGCCACCTGGCAGGGAGAGCTGACGGCCTCCAATCGGTTGACAGCGAGTAGCGGCGTGGCCTCGCTCTGGAGACGGACTGAGGCCCTGCCTCAAAGGGCCATCACCCGAAAGACAGAAGTGAAACAAGCCAGCTAAGCAGAGCTGGGCTCCCCTCTGCCCGGGAGCCTGTTCTCACTGTGTAACAGAGCCCGATAGTTACAGATTAGCTTATTTTGCCCTTCGGCAGCACCTTGGCTTACACAACCTGAGGAGGTCCTGCATTGCTTCACAGCCAATGAAATACTCTTTTGAAGTGTAGCCGCCGTTGTATTGTAGAGAATGCGGCAGCCAATTTGCACAAAGCAGGGTCCTACAAGCGGCAATCAGAGAGTGGCTCGTTAACTTGTTTTTGTGTTGCCGGACTGAGGGATGAATGTTTGCCAGGACAATGAGGAGAAACTCCAATGTTCTGTAAAATAGTAGCGGGTGTCCGCTGGAGACAGGGCCTCAGCATCTAACACACGGCACCGCTGACAATGCGGCACTCCTTCAGTGCTGCACTCGGGGGCAATGGCTCCGATTGTGCACCGAACTCTCTGGATTGGGCCATTCAATCGCCGCCTTCTGACCAAGAGAGGATGCGATCCACCGAGGAACAGTTATCATCGATTCACGGTGTTCCTCTGAGTACATTTGTCAGCTGCACTTGCTCACTCCCCCGAGTGCCTGATGTAATCTTAAATAAACAGGAATCTGTTCAGGCGGTGCTGATGGGGCAGGCCGAGAGAGCAGCCAACAGAGAGAGAAGTTCAGAAAACAGGCAGCTTGCCATTGGCACTGAACCCTTCTGAGCTCTGAATCACAGGGTTTGACAAAATATTAAAACATGCTGCTGTGCAGAGAGACCTGGGTGTGCTAGTGCATGAGTCGCAAAAAGTTGGTTGACAGGTGCAACAGGTGATTAAGAAGGCAAATAGAATTTTGTCGTTCATTGCTAGAGGGATGGAGGTTAAGACTAGGTTATGCTGCAATTGTATAACATAGAATTTACAGTGCAGAAGGAGGCCATTCGGCCCATCGAGTCTGCACCGGCTCTTGGAAAGAGCATCCTACCCACGGTCAACACCTCCACCCTATCCCCATAATCCAGTAACCCATCCAACACTAAGGGAAATTTTGGATACTAAGGGCAATTTAGCATGGTTAGAAGCTTCAAATTCCTAGGGGTGCACTTCACCAGAAATCTGTCCTGGTCCACCCACGTCGACGCTACCACCAAGAAAGCACAACAGCGCCTATACTTCCTCAGGAAACTAAGGAAATTCGGCATGTCCACATTAACTCGTACCAACTTTTATAGATGCACCATAGAAAGCATCCTATTGGGCTGCATCACAGCCTTGTATGGCAGCTGCTCGGCCCAGGACCGTAACACCGTAAGAAACTTCAGAGAGTCGTGAATACCGCCCAGTCCATCACACAAACCCATTGACTCCATCTACACCTCCCGCTGTCTTGGGAAAGTGGGCAGCATAATCAATGACCCCTCCCATCCAGCTTACTCACTCTTCCATAGATGATTTGGAGTTGGGGACCAAGGGCAATGTGTCCAAGTTTGCAGACGACACTAAGATGAGTGGTAAAGCAAAAAATGCAGAGAATACTGGAAGTCTGCAGAGGGATTTGGATAGGTTAAATGAATGGGCTAGGGTCTGACAGATGGAATACAATGTTGATAAATGTGAGGTTATCCATTTTGGTTGGAATAATAGCAAAAGGGATTACTATTTAAATGATAAAATATTAAAACATACCGCTATGCAGAGACACCTGGGTGTGCTAGTACATGAGTCGCAAAAATTGGTTTTCAGGTGCAACAGGTGATTAAGAAGGCAAATGGAGTTTTGTCCTTCATTGCTAGAGTTTAAGACAAGGGAGGTTATGCTGCAATTGTATAAGGTGTTAGTGAGGCCACACCTGGAGTATTGTGTTCAGTTTTGGTCTCCTTACCTGAGAAAGGACGTACTGGCGCTGGAGGGTGTGCAGAGGAGATTCACTAGGTTAATCCCAGATCTGAAGGGGTTGGATTATGAGGAGAGATTGAGTAGACTGGGATTGTACTCATTGGAATTTAGAAGGATGAGGGGGGATCTTATACAAACATATAAAATTATGAAGGGAATAGATAGGATAGGTGCGGGCAGGTTGTTTCCACTGGCGGGTGACAGCAGAACTAGGGGACAAAGCCTCAAAATAAGGGGAAGTAGATTTAGGACTGAGTTTAGGAGGAATTTCTTCACCCAAAGGGTTGTGAATCTATGGAATTCCTTGCCCAGTGAAGCAGTTGAGGCTCCTTCATTAAATGTTTTAAGGTAAAGATAGATAGTTTTTTGAAGAATAAAGGGATTAAGGGTTATGGTGTTCGGGCCGGAAAGTGGAGCTGAGTCCACAAAATATCAGCCATGATCTAATTGAATCAGACCCACACTGACACACACTCAGACTTACACTGACACACTCAGACCCACACTGACGCGCACACAGACTCACACTGACACACACACAGACTCACACTGACACACACACAGACTCACACTGACACACACTCAGACTCACACTGACACACACTCAGACTCACACTGACACACACTCAGACTCACACTAACACACTCAGACTCACTAACACACACTCAGACTCACACTAACCCACTTAGACTCACACTAACACACACTCAGACACACACTGACACACTCAGACTCACACTGACGCGCACACGGACTCAC